>NW_028137231.1:0-202500 GCF_965140915.1 Aythya marila | reverse complement strand
GTGTAATCCCGGAATTAGCAAAATATAAATAAAAAGGGACTCTGGCGGGGGTGAGGTGCATGCCGTTGGCAGAGCTGAGACTCCCCGGCCGCCCAGTGCTGTTTTGCTTGATGTTTGCTCACTCAATAAATTCCTTTCTATGATTAATACAATGCTCTATGAAAATTAATTAAGGGGGCAACTTATAACACTTTGGACTCTCAAAACCCTATCCCGAAAACATTAGGACGCTCCAAACTCTATCCAGAAAACTTAGGACTCTCCAAACCCTATTCCAAAAACTTAGGACGCTCAAAACCCTATCCTGGAAACATTGAGATGCTCAAAACCCTTTCCCGAAAACTTAGGATGCTCCAAACCCTATCCTGGAAACATTAAGATGCTCAAAACCCTAACCCAATTACTTAGGATGCTTGAAAGCCTATCCCAAAAAATTAGGGCACACAAAAGCCTAACCCCAAAAATTAAGATGCTCAAAATCCAAACCCCCAAAATTAGGATACTCAAAACCCTGGACCTGGAGAACCTAACCTGAAAAAACAAAACAAAACAAAACAAAACAAAGATCTTAAAACCCTAACCGTAAATAACTGACCAAAAATAAAACCTTAAGACTCTAACCCTAAAAAACATATCAACACTACAACCCAAAAAACTCTAATACCCTAACACGCTAACCCTGAAACCCTTAAAACCCTAACCCCCAAATCCTTAAAACCCTAACCGTTAAAACTCCAACCCTAAAAACCTTAAAATCCTAAACATAAACCCTGAAACCCCTTACCCTGAAACCCAACCCTAGTGCCCAATCCCTGAAACCTTAAAACCCTGAATCAATCTGTAGCAAATAGCATAGGCTGAGTCGAGGATCTCAGTACAGTAGCATTATTATTCGAGATTACAATGGCGGGTGTCCCACAAGCAGGAGGGTGCCTACTAATTCCATACACAGTTCATACACTTTTTTTTTCTGCCGAGGACCGGGACCCTCCCGACCCTCCCCTGTTTCCCCTTTAACTGTGCTATTCAAGGTTCATAATCTAGCTGGTGCTTCACAGAAAATACACAGCTGCTGGCCTGTTACAAGTCACATTTCTTTTGAGGTTTTTACTCTTTGAGGTGGTAATGTTTCTTACGCCGTGATTTCCACCTAATTGCTGTAAGGATTCTGGTTGTCTGCGTTTTACAAGCTTGTCTGTTATAATAAATAAAAGTCCCAAATAGGATTACAATCAAAGTTTACAATTCACTGAATGAATAGAGGTAAGCAAACAGTGCTGGGTACGCCAGGAGTCTCTGCTCCACCAAGACGCGCACCAGTTATACACCAGTTACCTCCCTTAAGGGATATAGAGAAGCCCTCTCAGATACATCCGTCCTGCTTCTCCTGCATGCGGCCGGAGGTCGGTCTAATTCTGGTGCTGTTGGTGGTGGAAGCTGGGGCAACGGTGGTACTGGTGGCGATACCACAGCCACCGGAGGGGGAGCCGCCGGGGGTGGATTGTTAGGATATGGAGGTGGTAGCTTATCCAACGGCTCATGTTTATCTTCTTTTTCTTTTTCATGTTCTTGTTCTTCAAATTTCTTACCTGCTTTTAGTGTAAATATTGAGGCTGGAAAAGGACGTGAAGTCCTCTTGATCCATAATCCTGCATAATCACTTTCTTCCTGGCTAAAAGGTTCCTTTGAATTAACATGGATATTTAAGGCCTGGCAAATCCAGTCTTCGAAGGTTCCAAAAACAGGCCAAAAGACATGTAGTCTTAAAGGCTCCTTTGGCCATTCTGTCACACAATACTGGACCATTTTTAATTTACTTTTTCCTTTTCTGGGGTCACTATCATTCCAATTTCTAATCGTTATTCCTAATGGACTTTCTGGTGGTATGACTGGTAATTTGCTCCCTTTCTTCTGGTCTCCGGTCTTTGATTTTGTCTGACCCATCTAGGAATTTTACTATGGCAATTCCCATAGCCCTTGGTTACCTTAGTAAGAGTGTCTTGCAGGGGGTCGAGGACCTATCACACACCCACAAATCCTATAGGAATCCCTTCGGTCCTTCACCGGCCAAGTCCCTTGCGGGAGATTGGAACCGCGGTTAGAAGACCTCCACAATCGCTTCGGAACTAAGTTCCATCTCAGTCACACTCTTACACACACAGGCAACCGAACCCCACCCAACCGAACGGTATACGCTTTAAATGCTTACGACTCCGTCATCTTCGTTCGGATCTTCACACACACAATTATGGGCAAAATATAGTGCTGCAGCTGGCAAGGGAGCTGAAAAAAAGAATCAGAAACTTTGCTTACCTTTATTCAGGTTTAAGATGCCATTAGTTCCGACCTGACTCAAACAGCAGCCACCAAATGGTGGGGGTGCCTCTCCTAGATCAAACCAGAAATCAGGAACCAAAGCCCTCCCGGACGAGAGCCCACTTGTAATAAATGACTGGGTCCCAAATAGGATTGCAATTGAAATTTACAATTTATTAAATGAATAGAGGTAAGCAAGCAGCGCTGGGTGCGCCAGGAGTCTCTGCTCCACCAAGACACACACAAGTTACATTAGGCGGCTGGTTTTTATGCTGCTAGGCTAATACATATTCATTCCTACTTCTACAAAAGGCAGGGTTATTCTAATTAGTTCCCAGAATCCAAACCCTCCCACTGGTGCAGGCGTTATCAGTCTCCGGTGGTCCCTCTGGGGGCCGCTTGTACTGAAGGCTCGTAGTCTTCCTCCCAGGCTTTTCTCTTGTCCATCTCCTTTGTCCATCTTGGCTGGATGGCAGACACTTGCATAGTGTCCCATGCAACAGTTGTAATAGTTAGCAGTTATTCTGAAACCCCTTTGTTCTCTTATCCTCTATTGACCGGAATTGCTGGACCATTCCTTTGCAAGATTCAAGAACTATATATATTAACCACTCTGGTTTTCTTAGACTTTTCATCATATCATGCGGCCCTAGCATTGTTCCATATTGACACGAATCAGATGAACTCATTTCACACTGTTAAGCTGTCTTATCACTGCAAGCATATCTCAATACCACCTTCCTTCCCTCTACAGGATGTAACTGCGCAAAAACAACATTTTTATTCCCACAACCTTGATCCCCTTACCCTGAAATCCTTATTCCCCTTAAACCTAACAACTCTAACCACAACCCTAACCCTTATTATCAACCCCCTAACGCTAATGACACTGACCTTAATCCAAACCCCAAACTGCCCCTAACCCCAGACAACCAACAACAAAACACACACACACAAAGATGGAAACTACAAAAAAGGCAAAACCCACGATACAGGCCCCAAATCACAAATACGCAACCAAAATGCTACAGAAAAGCCCCAGATGCAGGCCCCAAATGCTACTGCTAGGCCTCAAAAGCTCAAGATGCATCCCAAAGCAAAAATGCAGACCCCAAACGTTACAGAAAAGCCCCCAAACCCAGGCTGCACAAGTCTACAAGCAGGCCCCAAACTGCCAACAGAAGCAGGCACCAACCACACCCAGATGCAGACCCCAACTGCCCACAAGCAGCTCCTACCCCACCACCCCCTCCCAAGAACTGGACTCCACCCAGACACTGGCCCAAGACCCGGGCCCGTCCCCCGCCATCCCCCCTACCCTCCCCCCCGACACAGGTGTACAAGCAGCTCACAACCCGCCCCTTCAGAGACCGGTCCCACTCCCCCCCCCCCTCCCCAAGACATGGGATGCGGAGGTGTACAACCAACTCCCAACTCCCTCCCCCTCAAAGGGAGGCCCCAAAGACCCCCAAATGGAGGCTCCTAGAGTGAACAAGCACCTCCCAACTCCCCCAGGCACAGGCCCACCCCCCCCCCCCCAAACACAGGCCACAGAGGTGTATAAACAGCCCAGACCCCCCTCCAAGACCATGGCCCCTATAGTGTACAAGCAGCTCCCAACCACCCACAGATGCAGGCCCCAACCCTTTTCAAAAGGGAGGCACCTAGAATGCATGAGCAGCTCCCAACCCCCCTCAAATAAAGACCCCAAAAGTGTACAAGTAGCTCCCCCCCTGAGACAGGACCCAAAGGTGTACAACCAGTTCCCAACACCCCTGAGACACAGGCCCCAACCCCCTCCCCAGACACAGGGACCCAAATTCTACAAGCAGCTCCCAACCCCTGCCAGGCAGGCCCCCTACCCTATACAAGCAGCTCCCAACCCTCCCCCCCCCCCCCCGAGGGAGGCCCCCAAGCCCCCCACAAACACAGGCCCCTACAGTGTACAGGCAGCTCCCAGCCACCCCCAGATGCTGGCCCCAAAGTTGTACAAACAGCTCCCAGCCACCCTGCAGAAACAGATTCCTACATTGTACAAGCAGTTCCCAGCCCGCTAGACACAGGCCCTGACCCCCCCCACATGCAGGCCCCAAAGGTGTACAAGCAGCTCCCACCCCTCCCCCAGACGCAGGTCCCAACCCCCCCCCCCAAACACAGGCCCCTACAACCAGCACCCAACCCCCTACCCCCGATGCCAGGCCCAAAGGTGTAGAAGCAGCTCCAAACCTCCTCCCTCAACCCAGGCTCCAACAGTGTACAAGCACCTCCCAACCAACCCTCCCCTTCCCCCCCCCCCGCCCCCCGACACAGGCTCCAAAGGAATACAAAGAGCTCCCACCCCTCCCCCAGATGCTGGTCTCAACCCCCCCCCGCCCCCAGAAGCAGGCCCCAAAGGTGTAGAGTCAGCTCCCAACCCCCTCCATGCTGGCCCCAAGGGTCTACAAGCAGCTCCCCCCTTGCCCCCAGATATCGGCCCCCAGACACAGACCCCAAAAGCCTAATCACAGGCCCTGAACTCTAGAGGCAGGCTCCAAAACCCAGGACAAAGCCCCAGTGGTTCGAGACAGGGCCCAAATCCCAGACACAGGCCCCAAACGCTAAACATATGCCAAAAAAAGTATTAGTGCTGGTGCCAAATGTTACAGTGTCTGTAAAAAAAAAAAAAGCCCAAAAGCCCGAGATGCTCAAGGCTGAGACGTAACTTGGCTTTTTGAATTACTGGAAAGCAGCTTTCATTCTCAGATAATTGTGTGCAGGCTAGATAGGATGGGGCTTCAGGCACCTCTTCACCTGAGGAAACACACTACCATCAGGCACCGCTGTGCCAGACAAGCTTGTTCTGCTAGAACACCCTACTCAGATGCACTGTGGCATTCAAGTGAACTGCTTTCATGCAAATATAACGACTGATGTTACAACCCACCTTGCCTGTGGCACCTGATGAACAGAAGAGTAAGCCACCGCAGCGCTTCAAAACCATCCCTGCACGTGCCGCTCCTTGTCGCTCTCTGGCCTTATCTCATATCCTTATCCACTTCTGTGGAGAGCCTGCCACAGCACCTGCAAAGCAAGATGGACACCTTTCATAGTCACCTTGTGCTACTTGGTCGTTCTGCTCCAACCCAGCTCATGACCAGCCCCTCTTCTTACACAGCTCTTCAGAGTGCAGTTTGCTCCTTTGAGCCTGTGCGAGACACCTGTGAAAGAAAAAGGAACGCATAGGCCGATGCAGCATCCAAAGACACAGCACAACTAGGTAAGTTACTCTCATCTGCTCCCTTACCTCTGCCGCTTACCAGCCCCCGAGGCAGATGCTTCAATCTACCCTCTTCAAACAGCTACAACACCTCTAAAAGACAAAGAGGGGATGCTTAGAGGAACAGTGAGACCTACAACACAACTGCTACATCTGTTCCTCACTCACCTTGCCAGAGGCAGCTCTGCGTGTGACGTCCCAGGTTGTACACTGCGTTACCTAACCCTTACCGTAACCCTTACCCTAACCCTTCTCACCCTTACCATTACCCAAATCCTTACCTTTACTTTTTCCTTACCCTTACTCTTTAACCATAACCTTACCCTTACCCTATACCTTACTCCAACCCTTCCCCTTACCTTCCCCTTCCCCTTACCCTTAACCTAACCCTAAACCTTAAACCTTACCATAAAGCTTACCCTTTCTGCTACACTTACCCTTAGCCTAAATCTAAACCTTACACTTACCCTTAGCCTAACCCTCACCCTTACCATTACCCATACCCTTATTCTTACCCTTTCCCGAACCCTTACCTTTACACTTACGGTTACCATTAACCTTACCCTTACCCTAACACTTATCCTTAACCTAACCCTTACCCCAACCCTTACCCTGACCCTTACATTAACCCTAACCCTTACCCTAAACCTTACACTTACTCTTAACCTTAACCTTACCCTTAACATTAACCTAATACTTACGCATACGTTTTCCTGACTTTAACCCTAAAACTAACCCTAACCATTACCCTAACACTTAACCTTACCCTAACCCTAACCCTAACCCTTACTCTAACCCTTACCCTGACCTGTACCCTTACACTTACCCTTACCCTTATACTCACCCTAATTCTTACCCATACCCTAACACATATTTGTACCCTTAACCTTACCGTTACCCTTAACCTTACCCTTACCCTTACTCTATCCGTTACCCTTACGCTTACCCTTAATATAAACCTTACCCTTGACTTTACCCTTACCATAAGCCATACAACAACACTTACATGTACACTTACGCTTACACTTACCCTAGCAATTACTCGTACAATTACCCTTACTCTTACCCTTACCCTTAACCTAAGACGAAACCTTAAACCTTACAGTAAACCTTACCCTTTCTGCTACACTTACCCTTAGCCTAAATCTAAACCTTACACTTACCCTTACCTTAACCCTATACTTACCCTTACGTTTCCCTCACATTAACCCTAAAATTAACCCTAACCATTATTCTAACACTTACCCTTACCCTAACCCTAACCCTTACTCTTACCCTTACCCTGACCCATACCCTTACACTCACCCTTACCCTTACATTACCCTAACTCTTACCCATACCATAACCCATACCCTAACACATATTTGTACCCTTACCCTTACTCTATCCGTTACCCTTACGCTTACCCTTAACATAAACCTTACCATTAATCTTACTCTTACGCTAACCCTTACCCTTACCCTTATCCTTATCCATACCCTTAACCTTACACCAACCCTTCCCCTTAAGCTGAACCTAACCCTAAACCTTACCCCAAACCTTTCCCTGAACTTTACCCCTTCCCTGAAGCCTTACCCTTAACCTAGACCTTACACTTAATCTTAACCTTAACCTTACACTTAACCTTAAGCTAGTACTTAACCTTACATTTTTCTCACCCTAATCCTAAAATTAACCCTAACCATTACCCTAACACTTAACCGTTACACTTACCCTTATTCTATCCATTACTCTTACACTTTCCCTTAACATAAACCTTACCCTTACCATAAGCCATACATCAACACTTACATGTACACTTACGCTTACACTTATCCTAGCAATTACTCGTACAATTATCCTTAACCTAACCATAAACATTAAGGATAAGCTTAAGGGTCACCCTTAAGGTTACCGTTATCCTAACACTTACACTTAAGTTGAGGATAAGGGTTAGAGTAAGGGTAAGTGTTAGGGTAATGGTTAGGCTAATTTTAGGTTTAGGGTGAGGGAAACATAAGGGTAAGTATTAGGTTAAGTTTAAGGATAAGGTTAAGAGTTATGGTAAGGGTTAGGTTTAATGTAAGGGTAAGGGTTTGGGAAACGTTTAGGATAAGGGTAAGAGAAGGGATAATGGTAAGGGTAAGGATGATGTTTACTGTAAGGGTTAGATTTAGTTAAGGGTAAGGGTTAGTGTAAGTTTAAGAGTAAGGGTAAGTGTAAGGGTATGTGTAAAAGTACGGGTCATTGTAAGGGTTTGAGTAAGGGTAAGCTTTGGGGCCAGCATCTGGGGGTGGCTGGGAGCTGCCTGTACACTGTAGGGGCCTGTGTTTGTGGGGGCCTTGAAGGCCTCCCTCGGGCGGGGGGGGGGAGGGTTGGGAGCTGCTTGTATAGGGTAGGGGGCCTGCCTGGCAGGGGTTGGGAGCTGCTTGTAGAATTTGGGTCCCTGTGTCTGGGGGGGGGGTTGGGGCCTGTGTCTCAGGGGTGTTGGGAACTGGTTGTACACCTTTGGGTCCTGTCTCTGGGGGGGGAGCTACTTGTACCCTTACCATAAGCCGTACTCTAACACATACTTCTACCAGTACCCTTACCCTTACCGTAACCCTTACCTTTACCCTTACTCTTACCCTTACCAAAGCATTACCCTTACCCTTAACGTAAGCCTAAACCTTAACCTTATCCTTACACTTACCGTAACCCTTACCCTTTCTGCTACACTTACCCTTAGCCTAAATCTAAACCTTACACTTACCCTAACCCTAACACTTACCCTTACCATTACCCATATACTTACTCTTACCCTAACCCTAAATCTTACTCAAACACTTCCCCTGACCCTTACATTAACCCTAAACCGTACCCTAAAACTTACACTTACTCTTAACCTTAACCTTACGCTTAACCTTAACCTACTACTTACCCTTTCTTATCCGTCACCATACACCTAAAATTAACCCTAACCATTACCCTAACACTTACCCTTACCCTAACCCAAACCCTAATCCTAACTCTAAACCTTACCCTGACTTGTACACTTATCCTTATCCTTACACTTACCCTAACACTTACCCTTACACTTATCCTTATACATATAACTTACCCTTACCCGAAAACTTAACCTTAACCTAACTCTAACCCTAAACCTTACCTTAACCCTTACTCTGACCCTTACATTAACCCTTACCCTTACCCTAAAACTTACTCTTAACCTTAACCTTACCCTTAACCTTAACCTAATACTTACCCTTCCGTTTCCCTCACCCTAACCCTAAAATTAACCCTAACCATTACCCTAACACCTACCCTTACCCTAACCCTTACTCTAACCCTTACAATGACCCGTACCCTTACACATACACTTACACTTACTCTTACCCTAAACCTTACCCTTACCATAAGCCATATTCTAACAAATTCTACCCGTACCCTTACCCTTACCGTAATCCTTACCCTTTATGTTACCCTAAACCTTACCCTTACCCTAACACTTACCCTTATCGTAAACCTTACCCTTTCTGCTACATTTACCATTAGCCTAAATCTAAACCTTACACTTACCCTTACCTTAACCCAATACTTACCCTTACGTTTCCCTCACCCTAACCCTAAAATTAACCCTAACCATTATTCTAACACTTACCCTTACCCTAACCCTAACCCTTACCCTGATCCATACCCTTACACTCACCCTTACCCTTACATTACCCTAACTCTTACCCATACCATAACCCATACCCTAACACATATTTTTACCCTTAACCTTACCGTTACCCTTACCCTTACTCTATCCGTTACCCTTACGCTTACCCTTAACATAAACCTTACCATTAATCTTACCCTTACGCTAACCCTTACCCTTACCCTATCCCTTACACTTATCCTTATCCATACCCTTAACCTTACCCCAACCCTTACCCTTAAGCTGAACCTAACCCTAAACCTTACCCCAAACCTTTCCCTGAACCTTACATTAACCCTAACCCTTAACCTAAACCTTACACTTACTCTTAACCTTAACCTTACCCTTAACCTTAAGCTAGTACTTAACCTTACATTTTTCTCACCCTAATCCTAAAATTAACCCTAACCATTACCCTAACACTTAACCGTTACACTTACCCTTATTCTATCCGTTACTCTTACACTTTCCCTTAACATAAACCTTACCCTTTACCTTACCCTTACCATAAGCCATACATCAACACTTACATGTACACTTACGCTTACACTTATCCTAGTAATTACTCGTACAATTACCCTTAACCTAACCATAAACATTAAGGATAAGCTTAAGGGTCACCCTTAAGGTTAACTTTATCCTAACACTTACACTTAAGTTCATGGTAAGGGTTAGAGTAAGGGTAAGTGTTAGGGTAATGGTTAGGCTAATTTTAGGTTTAGGGTGAGGGAAACGTAAGAGTAAGTATTAGGTTACAGCTAAGGTTAAGGTTAAGAGTAAGTGTAAGGTTTAGTGTAAGGATTAGGGTTAATGTAAGGGTCAAGGTAAGGGTTGGGGTAAAGGTTTAGGTAAAGGGTAAAAATATGTATATTCTAAGGGTGAGGGGTTAGGGTAATGGTTAGATTTTAGTTAGATTTAGGTAAGGGTGAGGGTTCGGGTAAGGTTTAGAATTAGGCAAAGGGTAAGTGTAGCAGAAAGGGTAAGGTTTAGGATAAGGGTAAGTGTTAGGATAAGGGTAAGGTTTAGGGTTAGCTTAATAGTAAGGTTAAGGGTAATTGTACGAGTAATTGCTAGGGTAAGTGCAAGCGTAAGTGTACATGTAAGTGTTGTTGTATGGCTTATGGTAAGGGTAAGGTCAAGGGTAAGGTTTATGTTAAGGGTAAGCGTAAGGGTAACGGATAGAGTAAGGGTAAGGGTAAGGTTAAGGGTAACGGTAAGGTTAAGGGTACAAATATGTGTTAGGGTATGGGTAAGAATTAGGGTAAGTATAAGGGTAAGGGTAAGTGTAAGGGTACAGGTCAGGGTAAGGGTTAGAGTAAGGGTTAGGGTTAGGGTAAGGTTAAATGTTAGGGTAATGGTTAGGGTTAGTTTTAGGGTTAAAGTCAGGAAAACGTATGCGTAAGTATTAGGTGAATGTTAAGGGTAAGGTTAAGGTTAAGAGTAAGGGTAAGGTTTAGGGTAAGGGTTAGGGTTAATGTAAGGGTCAGGGTAAGGGTTCAGGTAAGGTTTAGGGTAAGGGTTAGGTTCAGGATAAGTGTTAGGGTAAGGGTAAGGTTAATGGTAACCGTAAGTGTAAAGGTAAGGGTTAGGGTAAGGGTAAGAATAAGGGTATGGGTAACGGTAAGGGCGAGGGTTAGGCTAAGGGTAAGTGTAAGGTTTAGATTTAGGCTAAGGGTAAGGGTAAGGGTAAGGGTAACGGTAACGGTAAGGGTAAGGGTAACAGTAACGGTAAGGGTAAGGGTTACGGTAAGGGTACGGGTACGGGTAGAAGTATGTGTTAGAGTATGGGTTATGGTAAGGGTAAGGGTTAGAGTAAGGGTTAGGGTAAGGGTAATGGTTAGGGTTAATTTTAGGGTTAGGGTGAGGGAAAAGTAAGGGTAAGTATTAGGTTAAGGTTAAGGGTAAGGTTAAGGTTAAGTTTTAGGGTTAGGGTTAATGTAAGGGTCAGGGTAAGGGTTCAGGTAAGGTTTAGGGTTAGGGTTAGGTTAAGGTTAAGTGTTAGGGTAAGGGTAAGGTAAATGGTAACCGTAAGTGTAAGGGTAAGGGTTAGGGTAAGGGGAAGAGTAAGGGGAAGGGGAAGGGGAAGTCTAAGGGTCCGGGTCCGGGTAAAAGTTAGAGTAAGGGTTAGGGTTAGGTAAGGATAAGTGTTCAGGTAATGGTTACGGTTAATTTTAGGGTTATGGTGAGGGAAAGGTAAGGGTATGTATTAGTTTAAGGGCAAGGTTAAAGGTAAGATTAAGTGTAAGGTTTAGGTTAAGGGTTAGGATTAGAGTAAGGGTTAGGGTAAGGGTTAGGGTTAATGTAAGGGTCAGGGTAAGGGTTGGGGTAAGGTTTAGGTCAAGGGTAAAAGTAAGTATAATGGTAAGGGTAAGGGTGAGGGTTAGGGTAAGGTTTAGAATTAGGCAAAGGGTAAGTGTAGCAAAAAGGGTAAGGTTTAGGATAAGGGTAAGTGTTAGGATAAGGGTAAGGTTTAGGGTTAGCTTAATAGTAAGGTTAAGAGTAATTGTACGAGTAATTGCTAGGGTAAGTGCAAGCGTAAGTGTACATGTAACTGTTGTTGTATGGCTTATGATAAGGGTGTGAGGAATGTTTTAACAATTCGTGTCCATAAAGAACAATTCTGTTTGAATCCTGTCTGCCTCTGGGCCCTGCACTGGCAATTTAATTCTTGAACCTCAGCTGCAGTGTGTCCCAGTCTCCCCCTCATTCTAGTCAATTTATCACTCCTTAAATTTATGAACCTGTTTGCTTTTGTTATTCCGGACTTCTATTTCTAACACTGCTATAGATGTGTCTGTGAATGGCTGGGGAAGAATGTTTTAATTACTCGTGAAGCTGTTTGTGTTTGATGTCTGGGAGTTTCAGAACAACTGATAACAACTAGTGACTGTTATGGGATACTATGCGGATCTTTGGTATCTGGTTAGGGGGGCCGAGAGATTAAGAGGAAGGAAAAAGAAGCTGAAGGACGGCTGGGAGACAAGTCTTGAAGAGAATGTTCTATAAACTTGGTATGGTGCCAAGTAAGTACAAAGGGGGAGAGGAAGACTACGAGCCTTCAGCATGAAAGACCCCTAGAGACCCCCAGAAGAGACCCCAGAGGAGACTGCGCATGCTCCAGTAGGAGGGACTGCACCCCGGAAGCTAATTTTAATAATCTATTTTTTTTAGAAGTAGTAATGAATATGTATTAGTCTAGGAGCATAAAAATCAGCTGCTTGATGTAACTGGTGTGCGTCCTGGTGGAGCGGACTCCCGGTGCACCCAGCGCTGTTTGCTTACCTCTATTCCTTTATATTCTTTCAATAAATCCTATTTTTTTATTTAATCCTAATTTGAATCCTGAGCCATTTATAACAAGGGTTAGGTTAACTTTAAGGTTTATGTTAAGTGTAAGTGTAAGGGTAACGGAGACAGTAAAGGTAAGGGTAAGGGGAATGGTAAAGTTAAGGCTACAAGTACGTGTTAGGATATGGGTTATGGTAAGGGTAAGGGTTAGGGTAAGGGTAAGTGTTAGGGTAATGGTTAGGGTTAATTTTAGGGTTAGGGTGAGGGAAACATAAGGGTAAGTGTTAGGGTAATAGTTAAGGGTAAGGTTAAGGTTAAGAGTAAGTGTAACTTTTAGGGTAAGGGTTAGGGTTAATGTAAGGGTCAGGGTAAGGGCTGGGGTAAGGTTTAGGGTTAGGGTTAGGTTAAGGGTAAGGATTAGGGTAAGGGTAAGGGTATGGATAAGGATAAGTGTAAGTGTTAGGGTAAGGGTAATGTTAAAGGTAACAGTAAGTGTAAGGAGAAGGGTTAGGGTAAGGGTAAGAGTAAGGGTATTGGCAACAGTAAGGGTGAGGGTTACAGTAAGGGTAAGTGTAAGGTTTAGATTTAGGCTAAGGGTAAGTGTAGCAGAAAGGGTAAGGTTTAATGTTTCGGCTTAGGTTAAGGGTAAGGGTAAGGGTAAGGGTAATTGTACGAGTAATTGCTAGGGTAAGTGTAAGCGTAAGTGTACATGTAAGTGTTGTTGTATGGCTTATGGTAAGGGTAAAGTCAAGGGTAAGGTTTATATTAAGGGTAAGCGTAAGGGTAACGGATAGAGTAAGGGTAAGGGTAAGGTTAAGGGTACAAATATGTGTTAGGGTATGGGTTATGGTATGGGTAAGAATTAGGGTAAGTATAAGGGTAAGGGTAAGTGTAAGGGTACAGGTCAGGGTAAGGTGAAGAGGAGGCTCAGGGGCGACCTTATCGCTCTTTTTAGGTACCTCAAGGGAGGCTGTAGCGAGGTGGGGGTTGGCCTGTTCTCCCACGTGCCTGGTGACAGGACGAGGGGGAATGGGTTTAAGTTGAGCCAGGGGAGTTTTAGGCTAGATGTTAGGAAGAACTTCTTCACTGAATGGGTTGTGAGGCACTGGAACAGGCTGCCCAGGGAAGTGGTGGAGTCACCATCCCTGGAAGTCTTCAAAAGACGTTTAGATGTAGAGCTTAGGGATATGGTTTAGTGGAGGGCTGTTAGCGTTAGGTTGGAGGTTGGACTCGATGACCTTGAGGTCTCTTCCAACCTAGAAAATTCTGTGATTCTGTGATTCTGTGATTCTGTACTAATATCAATTGTTCAATTACAAGATGTCTGATTTCCCACATAGGTAGTATCCGTATTTATACAATGCTGTTTTCCTATACCCTTACGCGGGTTACACCTTTGTACACATACATAATAGGATTCTAACGGCATGAAGCTACTCACTTCTAGTTCCAAAACTTCTTAATATTTTCGACCCCAAGATGTGTTTTCCCACAAATTAGTCCAAGATAAGTTTGCAGGCAAGGGAATCCCGATTAACGATACACCCTTATTCCCATGCTGTGGCAGATGGGTGCATACCCAACAGTTCGTCTTATTAGTTACTTGAGAAATTGTTTGTATTAAGGTCAGGTGTAAGTTCTCATCCCAAGTTGCCCACCCCAAATCCGAGAACCGCACCCCTGCAATCATTAGGATCTGGAAAACCGTAATTTTGTTGGTCCAATTGGAGTGGTGGTCTATATCCTCGCCGGGACCTTCTTCACCCTTGAATTGCGGATCCAAGCTGCTTGCTTCTTAATCTTAATGGCGGTGTGTGTTGTCAGTAATACTTGGTATGGTCCCATCCACTTTCCTTCCATTTTTCCTGTAGGAGTTGTCCTGAAAAAGTCTTTATATATATATAATCCCCGAGCTTAAAGGGGTGGATTGGTTGATCCAACCCTCTAGCCCTGGTCCCTAAAACAAATGTATGTACTTTATTTAATTGTTTCTGAAGTTCAGTTATATAAGCATATAAATATTCTGATCCTAACTGCGTTAGGTCCTCTCCACTAAATAGAAATTGCTATGGCCTTCCATATAAGATTTTGAAGGGACTCAAATTCCCTTTTATTCTAGGTTTAACTCTAATTCCAAGTAATGCTAAAGGGAGGGATTGAGGCCATGACAAATTAGCTTCTTATCCAATTTTAGCTATTTATTGTTTAATTAAATGGTTCATTTTTTCTACCTGTCCACTTGCCTGTGGTCTATAAGGAGCATGCAGTTGCCAATCTATCTTTAGAATCTTACTTATCTGTTCTACCACTTGTGCACAAAAATGTGAACCTCTATCAGAAGACATTGCTACTAGAATCCCAAAGCATGGTATTATTTCATTTAACAAGACTTTAACCACTTCTCTTGCTTTGTTTGTTCGACAGAGAAAGGCTTCAGGCCTTCCTGAAAACGTGTCAGTCAGAACCAGTAAATAATGATACCCCCCTTTTCTAGGGAGTTCTGAAAAATCAATTTGCCACTGTTGCCCCAAATAATTTCCTTTACCGATTATTCCAAATTTTATTCTATTCTTGGTATTGGGGTTATTGTGTAAGCAAATGCTACATTGTTGAGTTACTTGTTTTATCATATCGTCCCACTAATGTCTGACTCAGGCTCTTATGCAGTGTGCCAGCTCCCCAATGCGTTTTATTGTGTTCTGTAAGAACTATGGGCCATGTCAAACTAGAGGGTATTACTATGTGGTTATCTTTTAAATATACTCATCCATCTGGTTTCATTTTACCTTTCAAATCTTCAATTAATTTTAAGTCTTCTTTTGTATAATTTGGATATAGTTTGGATTTTACCGTCTGGTATCAAAGACAATGCCTTCACCTCAGTTATTTCAGCTGCCTGCTTAGCCTCTGCCAATTGATTTCCAATTTCAAAATCGGTGTTCCCCTTTTGGTGTCCCTGACAATGCATGATAGCTACCTTTTCTGGTTGTTTTACAGCCTCTAACAATTTTAAAATTACTTCAGCATACTTTGTGTTTTCACTGAGCGGTCAGCAATCCATGTTCTTTCCAAATTGCTCCATGAGCATGTACCACACCGAATGTATATTTAGAATCTGTCCAAATATTTACCCTTTTTCCCGCTGCCAGTTCCAATGCTCTCGTGAGAGCAACTATCTCCGCCTTTTGAGCTGATGTTCCAGGGGGTAAAGGCTTAGACTCGATTACCTGCTGAGTAGTTGTTATAGCATATCCAGCTTTACGTTGTCTTTGCGTAACAAAACTGCTCCCATCCGTGAACCAAGTTTCTTCCGCATCTTCCATGGGCTCCTCCTTAAGGTCTGGTCGGCTGAAATACACAGTCTCTATATGTTCTAAACAATCGTGAATCACAGCTTGTGCCGGAGCATCACTAAGAAAAGAGGCTAGATTCACAATATTAGTTATCACAATTTCCACGTTGTCCTGTTCTACCAATATTGCTTGATATTTCAAAATCATCAATTCTTGTTTAAGTTGTTTAAAGACTTTTTGTGCTTCTCCAGTCCAGACTAACTTTGACTGGTTAATCTTTATCAATTCACATAGAGGCTTTACCAATAGTCCATAATTATAAATCCAAAGGCGACACCAACCTGTCATTCCTAAAAAGCTTTGTAGCTCCTTTACCATTTGAGGTTCTGGAGTCCGGCAAATGACTTCCTTATGTTCAGTTCCTAGTTCTCGTTGTCCTTCCGAAATGTCAAATCCCAGATAGGTCACACTTTGTTGAGCCAGCTGGACTTTCTGTCAAGAGACTTGATATCCATTTAAACCCAGAAAATTAAGACGACTTATAGTCCATTGAATACAACTCCCTTTAGTCTCGGTAGCTATTAAGAGATCATCTACATATTGTAACAAAGCACCTTCAGTGTCCGGAGGTATCCATGTTTCGAGTTCCCTTGCTAATTGGTTTCCAAAAATAGTGGGGCTATTCTTGAATCCTTGAGGTAGTAATGTCCACGTAAGCTGCGTCTTTCTGCCTGAATCGGGATTTTCCCATTCAAAGGCGAATAGGTTTTGGCTTTCTGTGGCTAAGCCTAGGCAGAAGAAGGCATCTTTTAAATCCAGTACGGTAAACCAGACTTGACTATTCTTTAATTTAGTCAGCAAAGTATAAGGGTTTGCCACTACTGGATGTATATCCTCAGTGATTTTATTTATGGCCCTCAAATCCGGAACTAGCCTATAACTTTTTCATCTGCCTTTTTAATTGGCAATATGGGTGTATTGTATTCTGATTCGCATTCAATCAATAATCCATACTGTAAAAATTGATCAATTATCTCTTTAATTCCTTTCCTATCTTCTGTCCTCAAAGGATATTACTTAACCTTAATGGGTTTCTCTCCTGGCTTTAATTTAATAATTATTAAGGTCACAGTTTTACCTCTTTCAGGGGTTTCAGTAGCCCAAACTCCTGGACATACTTGATCTGTGATCTCTAAAGGTATTTCACTTTTAGGGTCAGTTTGTATTAGTGCCAAGCTTAACACATTTATTAGTTGTTTTTCTCCTATTTTAATTCCATTTTCCCTTTTTCAAAGACAATTTCTGCTCCTACTTGCTCTAATAAATCTCTACCTAAGAGTGCCCATGAGGAGCTAGGCATAGATAAAAATCTGTGTATGCCCCATTGTTTCCCTAACTTGTACTTCAAAGGTTCACAAAAATAAGCCTTTTCGGTTACACCTTGTCCTGGTTTCAGTTAGAACAGAGTTAATTTTCTTCCTAGTAGCTGGTAGAATGCTATGTTTTGGCTTAGGATGAGAAGAGTGCTGATAACACCCTGATGTTTTAATTGTTGCAGAGCAGTGCTTATACCAAGCCAAGGACACCTCAGCCTTTTGCTCTGTCCTGCCAACAGGCAGGCTGGGGGTGCAGCAAGAGCTGGGAGGGGACAGACCCAGGACAGGTGACCCGAACTAGCCAAAGGGGTATTCCATACCATCTGATGTCAGGCTAAACAATACATAGGGGTGGCTAGCCAGGAGGAGGGGGCCGGACTGCTCGGGGTTAGGCTGGGCATCGGACAGCAGGTGGTGAGCAATTGCATTGTGCATCACTTGTTTGTACACATTATTAGTAGTGGTACTATTATCATCATTTTATTATTATTATTATTATTATTATTATTATTATTATTATTATTATTATTATTATTATTATTATTATTATTATTATTATTATTATTATTATTATTATTATTATTTTGTCTTATTAAACTGTCTTTATCTCAACTCACGGGCTTCACTTTCCATTTCTCTCCCCCGTCCCAGAGAGGGAGGGGGAGGGTGAGCGAACAGCTGCGTGGTGTTTAGCTGCCGGCCGGGTTAAACCACAACACACCTTTTACCCTAACATAATAATTCTGTGAAGGCATTAATGCTTGATTTAGAACTGAATACGTTGCCCCATATCAATAAGAAATTTCACTTCCATTCCTCCCCTAGCTTCATTATAACCAGCGGAGGTACTAGGGTAGATTCCCCAGGTCCCCGTTATTCCTGTTGAAATCAGGGGTCGATTATCCTAGGAAAAGGCTAGTCAATTTGTCCTCCGAAGCCAGGTCCAAACCGTTTTGTTTTATTTATTTATTTATTTATTTATTTTCATTACATTTCAGAGTTGGTCTAAAAATTCCATAGGGCTTTCTTTTAGACCTTGTTGGAAGCATATTCTCAATTCCCAATTCATCCAGGTTTTAGTATTTACTTAACCGTTCATAATTTTCAGGATGATTTGGGTCTTAGCGGGGGTCGGTCAGGGGAATGCAATTGTCCACAGTTCCCTGAGCGGTCCCATCAGCAATCTGAGCTCGCACATGAACTCAGGTTGTTTTAAGAGTTAACTGTTTTTCTGTTTCTGTGACAACTCTCTCGGACCCATCATGGTCCCTTTGCCCTACAGGGCTAACACCCATGATTTTAAGATCTCTGCCTCGGGCAGAGGCAGAACTATTAACATTCCTACATCCTCTTTCCCTGCTCATTCAACTTCAAACACCTTTAACACTTTCAACAACCCTTTTAACACTTCCTTTATCTTTCTCCAGCCTGTACTTCTCTAATGCCAACATCAAAGGCTCAGTCAGGGGCCAACTTAATTCCGTACCTTTTCCCACCAAGATGCTGAAACATCAGTATACAACATTTCATCCTGTTCTGCTTCTCAAAAAGAACAACATTAACTGTAGCAAAATATTATAGTTTAAAGTTCCATTTAGGGGCCACTTTTCTCCACATTCCAGCTTATAAAGCGGCCACCACTGATTACGATATTTTATCAATGTTTTCCTGTTCACACTTCCACCGGCAGATCCTCCAATATCTTTCCAGTGACTTAAAACACATCCTAACACACTTTTCTTTAAAATTTCACTGCTTGTTTGCCCCCCCAGTTTCCAGTTTACACTTTCAGAATACACATGTTACTTGCAAAAGCGTATCACAAAACGTATCACTCACAAAAATACGGGCACGCATTATCTTTCAGTAGCGATGTCACAAAACTACTATTACCAGCAATATTGCCAAAATCACAGTAACAATAGTCAGAGTCAAATTCCACATGCGATAAGTCAGAAAACCGAACTGTGTAACACCGTAACGATATCTCTCTTATAACAATGCCACGAACCTACTATTACCACCAGGAAAATAGCCAAAATCACAGTAACAATAACCAAAGTTAAATACCATACTCCATGAGTCAGAAAACCGAAATAGACAACACAATTCCAGATGGACCTTAAAGCGAGCTCTTTCCTTAAGGTCCCCAAATATACTTATGGTGCTTACCACAAAGTATATACCAAACACTGCCTCGCAGAAGATCACCTTCTGACTTACAGACAGTTCCAGATACAGATGGACCCCAAGGTCCCCAGATATACTTGTGGTAATAACCACAAAGTATATACCAAATACTGTCCTGCAGAAGTCACCTTCCGACTTACTGGACAGTCCCAGATGACCGGTCTACCAGAAAACCAAACCAGAATAAAGAATATACTCACTTACAATGATGGGGTCCTTGTCTGCCTCCGCAGTGATCCGGTGAGTCGAGGAGTCCCTCCGGGAAATCCCGGGGGTACCCTAGGGAGTCCTGTCCCCAGCGGGTCCTGCGGTCCGGCAGAGAGGTCGTCCCATCTGGGGTGCCAGATTGATTCAAAGATCGAAGCCGAAATTCCTTTAAGTGGTATATTCTTTATTGCAGCGCTTTATTCACAGACACATCTATAGCAGTGTTAGAAATAGAAGTCCGGAATAACAAAAGCAAACAGGTTCATAAATTTAAGGAGTGATAAATTGACTAGAATGAGGGGGAGACTGGGACACACTGCAGCTGAGGTTCAAGAATTAAATTGCCAGTGCAGGGCCCAGAGGCAGACAGGATTCAAACAGAATTGTTCTTTATGGACACGAATTGTTAAAACATTCCTCACAATCCCTTATCTTCTTTTTAACATCCCCAATTCGTGTCTCTTCTGTTATTAATAATTGGATTTCATCAGTTTGTTCTTGGAGGGTCCAATTCTTAAGCATCATAATTGACATATTCCCTTCTTTTTTTAATGAAGTTATTACAAATGTACTATTTATCACCCGGTGTATTAATAATGTAAGACAAGGTATCATACAAGGTACAAATAATAACGTAATTACACCACATAACAATAAAAATAACACTCTTTTGACCCATGGTCCACCAGGCAGCCATGAAAATAAATCCCATTCCATATCCTTCCAGGTTTGTGTTTGCTCGCTCACCTCCCCCCTCCTTCTCTGGGATGGGAGAGAGAAATGGGAAAGTGAAGCCTGTGAGTTGAGTTAAAAACAAGAAGATAATAACAATAATGATGATAATAGTTCTACTAGTAATAATGTGTACGAAACAAGTGATGCACAATGCAATTGCTCACCACCTGCTGTCCGATGCCCAACCTAACCCCGAGCAGTCCAGCCCTCCTCCCAGCCTGCCTGCTGGCAGGACAGTGAGAAGCTGAATTTGGCTTGGTCCTTGGCTTGGTGTAAGCACTGCTCTGTAACAATTAAAAACAATTAAAACATCAGCATATTATTAACATTCTTCTCATCCTAAACCAGAACATAACATTCTATCAGTTACTAGGAAGAAACACCTTTTCATCAATCTTTAAACAGTAATTACTAAAGTTAAATTTTCCACAGACTTCTCCTTCTTGTGCTAGCAAACAATCCAAAGCTAGGCAATTTTGATACAAAGCAGTTCTCATCTTTATAACTCATTTAGATCAGTTCTCATCATTTATAACTATTTCTATTACAGCTAATAACCTAATTATTCTATTAAGTATATATACTGAGGTCCTATAGCCCCAGGATCTGTCTTCTGCCCATGTAGCTGGATCATAATAGGCAAACGCCTTCAGGGTCGATTCAGGCTTGTGTTACCGTTCGGCCTGTCAGGGTGATCCAGCTCCTGTAAAACGAATCACAATTTTATATAGGTTTAAAAAAGAGGTTTTTTATGTTATTTTCTCGGGACAACCTGATCTTAGTGTGGGAGAAGTCCGGTCGAGGCCCTCTCATTCGGCAGTCAATACCGATAGGGGTTGCCTCCCTCGGTAGACCATACACACCACAGTGGAGGGTCCTGCCCCAGTCTTGCCTTCTCCCTTTTCTCCCTTTAGGCTTGTTCTTTTTATTTGGCATCCTTAATTCATGCAGAGCCTCGTTGCCAGAATATTAATTCTCCCTTAGCTTGAGTTTCAGTTTCCCAGGAGCGGACTCAACCCTCCAAGTTTCAGTAGTTACTGGTCCTTTTATTCTGGATGCGTGGGTCCCTTTCTGCAGTTCTCACAGCTGTTTCAGTAGTCAGTAAAACAAGGTACAGTCCCTCACATCGAGGGTTCAGTGATTCTTCCCTCCCGTGGCTGCTTGTTGAAACACTTTATTTTTTATCTTCTGACAAGTTAAATAACAGTTATTTAATTTGCTTTGCCGTATGGCCCTTTCCAGGTTCCTGTAGCAGGATTCATCTGATAGCCTTTCAGGTTGATACAGATTTGACTACAGGGTTTTGGCATTCATCACTATCTCCACAGTTTCACAGCTGGACAGTCACATTCATTTATGTTGCATTCCTTCAGGGGCTCATCACCCCAGTCCTTGCAGTCTCTCTGCTGGTTACACACTTTATTGATATCTATGTATTCTCCACTTCTGCACTTGAATTTGCCAGGTCCAGAGCACTGAATAACATTGTTACAGTTTGCTTCATCAGTGCCATCCAGACAGTCTCTCACACCACTGCACTGCCTACTCCCATGGACACAGTTCACATCTGAACTGGTCTGGCCTACAGGTCCAGGAAGGGCAGTTAATTTCATCTCTTCCATCCTTACAGTAAGGATCTCTATCACATCGCCACAATTCTCTTCATCTTCTCCACTGTCACAGTCTTTTTCACCATCACATTTCCATGACACTGTTCTCATATGACACAGCTCAGCACTTTCATCAGACCCATCTTCACAATCCAGATCCCCATCACACTGCCATCTGTTTGGCACACACTGACCACTGTTGCACACAAAGTCAGATTCAGCACACATCTTCTTCACACATCTTCTTCACACAAACACTCTCATCACTGCCATCTGAGCAGTCTTCACATTTTACTCTAGCACCGTCGGCAGCAGTGCACAGTCAGGCGAAGGCGAGCAGCAGGCAGAGCGCCTCGCCTCGCACCCTCACCTGTGTCACTTATACTACTCCTATTACCCATGCTGTTAGTGTCAGTGGCATCCTCCTTTTCTTTTTGCCACTGACCATTCACCACAAATGGATGAGACACATGATTACTAGTTAGGAAAGAGAGTGTAATGTCTGCTATATGGCTGCAGGCAGTGCCAGCTGCAACCTTAGGTTTGTGAAAGAGCCTGCTGGTGGTCATTTGGCAGTGTAATCTGCGTCTCTGCACTCCTGCCCTGCAATAGAGCTTAGTCGTCATTAGTAACAGTTATAACACCGATCTGGGGACTAATAGTCTTTTTTGCATTGCAAGATAAACCTTTTATAAAAAGAATGCTAGAGTGAAGCAGCACAGCCGCTGCTGCCGCTGCCTCCATGGTTACGTCAGACAGGCTGCAGGGTCCTGATGTCCGCCCCTCTGCTCTGTGCCGACTGGCCACACGGTGAGGGTCGGCTACCGGTGTCCACTGACGCCTCTGGTCTCCCGTAGCAACTCGATCTTGGATGTCCCGCAATTACTTCAATTCCCCGCGTTTTCCGGCTTCTGTCCGGTCTATTCTGTGTCTCTCAGAGCCGTCCGTGGCTCTGCAGCGTCTCTCAGGGCTCTCTCCGTCCAGTGGTAGTCCCTCCGTAGTGTCTCGGGTCTCCCAGCGCCACTCCAGTCTCTCGGCACCGCTCCGGTCTCTCGGCCTGTTCAGGTCTCAGCGAGTCCAGGTCTCGGCCTGTGCAGGCCTCATATGTTGCAGAAAGCATGTCATATCATGCTCCTGCCTTTTTCTTGTCACAGTCAAAACGTTTAAGAGCAAAAATAGGATACACAAGATACACAAGATACACTGGGCACCACCACTCAAAACTTGGATAAAACAGCACTTCTTTTCAGTCTGTCAAGCACTTCGTTCGTCTCTGCCCACTCCCCTTGTGGAGAGTACGGAACAACGGATCGGAACTCTGCACTCGCTTTGCAGCAACGCTGCGTCTCACTCACACAGCACAATCGCACACGGAGGCCTCCAGCACATCTCATTCATACCACAGGAATATAATTTAGAATGATAACCAACCAAACAAGTATTGTCTCTGACTGTGTTCTTTGTGAAGTGACTTGTAACACTTTGTTTCAAACCCTTACATTTACACAAATACTTTCAACACAAAATACATACAATATGCAAATATTACAATATACAAAATGTCAACACAAAATACATACATAAAAACACATACAATTATTAACACTCCAGTTAGTATCCCTCCAGCAGCTGAAAACATACCGTTTGTCTGCAGTTTCAGGAGATCTTTGCTCCTGCGGTGAGCAGCTGAGAGTGGAGTCCCCTCCGAGCAAAAACGCTCAGGGTGCACCTAGGGGCGTCCGCGCTGCAGTCGATCCCGCAGCCGAGAAGAGTGTCTCCTGCCTGGCTCACCAAAATGACTCACAGAAAGCTGACTCCACAATCAGTAAGATTGTAAAGTAGGTATGTTTACTCAGTTCCATGCAGCACGGGGCGGGTAGTCCCACCAAAGTCGTGCACGCCTAACGTGGCAAATTGCTCTAGTAAAGAGTTACATATACATGAACATTCCTATACATATACATATTCCTAAGCTGTCCCTTTGTGAGCAGTCCTCCTTATCTCAGACCCCTTGATTAAAGTCCGAACCATGAGGTTGTTTTTGATCTGGTTCTCGGGGTCCGAGAGGCTCCTGTTATCTGGTGGTATAAGTGCAGCACAGGCACAAATGTAGCACATATTCATTCTTAATCAATTGCTCTCAAATTTCTAATTCCAATGTTTCAGCTTGCTCTTTTCTGGATCCATGGGTATTCTACTATTAATGTTCAAAGCCTGACAGACCCCGTCCTCCGTGGATCAAAATACATGGGGTCTTAAGAGTTCTTTTGGTCATTCTATCATATAATACAGGATCATTTTTAATTTACTCTTTAATTTTCTGGGGCCCCTATTGTTCCAATTTCTAATCATTATTCGTAATGGACTTTTTGGTCATATATCTGGTAATTTGCTCCCTTTCTGGTCCTTGGTCTTCGATTTTATCTGACCCATCCGGGAATTTTACTAGTGGCAATTCCCACAGTCCTTGGTTGCCCCTAGTGAGAGTGTCTTGCAGGGGGTTTAGGACCTATCACCCACCCACGTATCCCTCTCTTCACCAGCCCAGCACCCCCGACAGGAGATTAGAAGTGGTGAGAAAACAAAAAGACCTCCACACGGACTTTAGAAGTCTCAGTTACACTCTCACACACAAACACTAGCAACCGCACCTTTACCCAACCGGACGGTATCTTACGAATCAGTCGTATTCATCCAGAATCCAACTGGACGGTATCCACAAGCATCTCTGCTGTCTTCTATGAAAGAATATAAAGGAATAGAGGTAAGCAAACAGCGCTGGGTGCACCGGGAGTCTCCGCTCCACCAGGACGCACACCAGTTACATCAAGCAGCTGATTTTTATGCTCCTAGACTAATACATATTCATTACTACTTCTAAAAAAAATAGATTATTAAAATTAGCTTCCGGGGTGCAGTCTCTCCTACTGGAGCATGCGCAGTCTCCTCTGGGGTCTCTTCTGGGGGTCTCTAGGGGTCTTTCATGCTGAAGGCTCTGATTCAAAGATCGAAGCCGAAATTCCTTTAAGTGGTATATTCTTTATTGCAGCGCTGGATGCACGGGGGATCTCTCCACCTATCGTGCATACCCAAAGCGGAAAGCAGTCTTGAATTTATACAATCAATCTATCAATATTCTACAAGTGCCTATACATATTCATTACCTATCCCCGCCTTCCCTCGCTTCTCATGCTAATTAGCCTTTTGGCACCTTGCGCCTGCGCAGAGCCTCCCAAGAATTGTGGGCAGGGGTCTTTGGGACGTGGGCAGGGGTCTTTGGGAGGAAGACCCCGAGTCTTCCTCACAGTGTACTTTTCACCTTTGGTCAGGAATCTGCTGAATTGGCATGTTTCTTAATTGCGAGAGCTGGTTGTTGCCAATTCTCCCGTTTGTTGTATCTTTATAATGAATTCCAATGTCCAGTTTCGAGAGTTATAGTCCTTACATTCGTTTCTCTGTCCGCCTGCCGCTTCCTTATCATGAGTTCCAGTGTCTTGTTTCGAGATATACAGTCCTTGTCTGGGGATTGTCCTTGCCTCCCCAATACCTCCTTAATCAATCCCCCCTTTTCTTTTCCCATGCAAATTCTTTTGCATCAGATACTTTCTTTATTTACAGTAACACAACAAAGCAGGCATCTAAACAACATGCACACAAATATTCCTAACACTACTAATACGATTAGAGCAATGAATACTTGTTTCAACCATTGGAAATTGGGCAACCAGGAGGTTAACTTAGTCCATAGTTCACTAAAACTCCATGAAAGATCATCTTTACTGATCTCATGTAGGATCCTGGTCTGCTTCCATATTTCTTCCAGGTCGGTAGAGATCCTTCCACTCTGATCTACATACATACAACAACTTGTGTTTATTACTGTACAGACTCCCCCTTGAGTGGCCAGTAACAAGTCTAGGGCCATCCGATTTTGGAATACTACCTGTGATAAACTAGATATCTCTTCTTGTTGAGCCTTTATAGCATCCAGAATTTTGTTTTCTAACTTCTCTATAATTGCAGAAATATTAACTATTGCCTTTTCCAATTCACTCACTCCTAACCATGGGATAAACCATCGAACAAAACTATGAAAAGCGGTGTATCTCTCTATCAATGGATTGTTAATTTTTCGTCTGATTCTCCGCATATGAGTTCTCAAGTAACCTCGAGGCACTACATCATGTACTGTCATATTGGGGACTACCGCTCCAAGAGTGCAAGTTCCCTTCCAATTCTCAGGCAAGACCTTACGGGCTGTATCGTTGCATAGCCAATACCACCCTTTTCCTTCTGGAACCGTCCAGCTGGTTGAATTTGCCCAGCCGCTAGTCGTAGGCCAGTCACTAGTGGCGTCCCCCAGGGCTCGGTGCTGGGGCCGGTCCTCTTTAATATCTTCATCGATGATCTGGACGAGGGCATCGAGTGCACCCTCAGTAAGTTCGCAGATGACACCAAGTTAGGTGCGTGTGTCGATCTGCTTGAGGGTAGGAAAGCTCTGCAGGAGGATCTGGATAGGCTGCACCGATGGGCTGAGGTCAACTGCATGAAGTTTAACAAGGCCAAGTGCCGGGTCCTGCACCTGGGGCGCAATAACCCCAAGCAGAGCTACAGGCTGGGAGAGGAATGGTTGGAAAGCTGCCAGGCAGAGAAGGACCTGGGAGTGATGGTGGACAGTCGGCTGAATATGAGCCAGCAGTGTGCTCAGGTGGCCAAGAAGGCCAACGGCATCCTGGCTTGTATTAGGAACAGCGTGACCAGCAGGGCTAGGGAGGTGATCGTCCCCCTGTACTCAGCTCTGGTGAGGCCGCACCTCGAGTACTGTGTTCAGTTTTGGGCCCCTCGCTACAAGAAGGACATCGAGGTGCTTGAGCGGGTGCAGAGAAGGGCGACGAAGCTGGTGAGGGGCCTGGAGAACAAGTCCTACGAGGAGCGGCTGAGGGTTAGGTTAAGGTTAAGGGTAAGGTTAAGGTTAAGTTTTAGGGTTAGGGTTAATGTAAGGGTCAGGGTAAGGGTTCAGGTAAGGTTTAGGGTTAGGGTTAGGTTCAGGATAAGTGTTAGGGTAAGGGTAAGGTTAATGGTAACCGTAGGGTTACGGTAAGGGTAAGAATAAGGGTATGGGTAATGGTAAGGGCGAGGGTTAGGCTAAGGGTAAGTGTAAGGTTTAGATTTAGGCTAAGGGTAAGTGTAGCAGAAAGGGTAAGGTTTATGGTAAGGGTAAGTGTTAGGATAAGGGTAAGGTTTAGGGTTAGGTTAAGGGTAAGGGATAGGGTAAGGGTAAGGGTTACGGTAACGGTAAGGGTAAGGGTTACGGTAAGGGTACGGGTACGGGTAGAAGTATGTGTTAGAGTATGGGTTATGGTAAGGGTAAGGGTTAGGGTAAGGGTAAGTGTTGGGGTAATGGTTAGGGTTAATTTTAGGGTTAGGGTGAGGGAAAAGTAAGGGTAAGTGTTAGGTTAAGGTTAAGGGTAAGGTTAAGGTTAAGTTTTAGGGTTAGGGTTAATGTAAGGGTCAGGGTAAGGGTTCAGGTAAGGTTTAGGGTTAGGGTTAGGTTAAGGTTAAGTGTTAGGGTAAGCGGAAGTTGTATGGATAAGGATTAGTGTAAGGGATAGGGTAAGGGTAAGTGTTCGGGTAAGGGTAAGGTTAATGGTAACCGTAAGTGTAAGGGTAAGGGTTAGGGTAAGGGGAAGAGTAAGGGTAAGGGTAGGGGAAGTCTAAGGTTATGGGTCAGGGTTAAAAGTTAGAGTAAGGGTTAGGGTTAGGGTTAGGTAAGGATAAGTGTTAGGGTAATGGTTACGGTTAATTTTAGGGTTATGTTGAGGGAACATAGCAACAGTGCGCGCAGTCGCAGAATATACCAGGATGTGCTGAGTAATCCCAGAATTAGCAAGGTATAAAAAGGGACCCTGGCAGGGGTGAGGTGCGTGCCATTGGCGGAGCTGAGACTCCCCGGCTGCCCAGTGCTGTTTTGCTTGATGTTTGCTTACTCAATAAATTCCTTTCTATGATTAATACAATGCTCTCTGAAAATTAATTAAGGGGGCAACTTATAACACTTTGGACGCTCAAAACCCAAACCCAAAAACTTTGGACGCTCAAAACCCTATCCCGAAAACAGGACGCTCAAAGCCCTAACCCAAAAACATTAGGATGCTCCAAGCCCTAACCCAAAAACATTCGGACGCTCAAAACCCAAACCCAAAACATTAAGATGCTCCAAACCCTATCCGGAAAACATTAGGTAGCTCAAAGACCTATCCCAAATACTTAGGACGCTCAAAACCCTATCCTGGAAACACTGAGATGCTCAGAACCCTATCCTCAAAATTTAGGACGCTCCAAACCCTAACCCAAAAACATTAGGACGCTCAAAGCCCCAACCCAAAACATTAGGACGCTCCAAACCCTATCCTGGAAACATTAAGATGCTCAAAACCCTATCCTGGAAACTGAGGATGCTCATTACCCAGACCCAAAATATTAAGATGCTCAAAACCCTAACCCAACTACTTAGGATGCTTGAAAGCCAATCCCAAAAAATTAGGGCACACAAAAGCCTAACCCCCAAAATTAAGATGCTCAAAATCCAAACCCCCAAAATTAGGATACTCAAAACCCTGGACCTGGAGAACCTAACCTGAAAAAACAAAACAAAACAAAACAAAACAAAGATCTTAAAACCCTAACCGTAAATAACTGACCAAAAATAAAACCTTAAGACTCTAACCCTAAAAAACATATCAACACTACAACCCAAAAAACTCTAATACCCTAACACGCTAACCCTGAAACCCTTAAAACCCTAACCCCCAAACCCTTAAAACCCTAACCGTTAAAACTCCAACCCTAAAAACCTTAAAATCCTAAACATAAACCCTGAAACCCCTTACCCTGAAACCCAACCCTAGTGCCCAATCCCTGAAACCTTAAAACCCTGAATCAATCTGTAGCAAATAGCATAGGCTGAGTCGAGGATCTCAGTACAGTAGCATTATTATTCGAGATTACAATGGCGGGTGTCCCACAAGCAGGAGGGTGCCTACTAATTCCATACACAGTTTATACACTTTTTTTTTCTGCCGAGGACCGGGACCCTCCCGACCCTCCCCTGTTTCCCCTTTAACTGTGCTATTCAAGGTTCATAATCTAGCTGGTGCTTCACAGAAAATACACAGCTGCTGGCCTGTTACAAGTCACATTTCTTTTGAGGTTTTTACTCTTTGAGGTGGTAATGTTTCTTACGCCGTGATTTCCACCTAATTGCTGTAAGGATTCTGGTTGTCTGCGTTTTACAAGCTTGTCTGTTATAATAAATAAAAGTCCCAAATAGGATTACAATCAAAGTTTACAATTCACTGAATGAATAGAGGTAAGCAAACAGTGCTGGGTACGCCGGGAGTCTCTGCTCCACCAAGACGCGCACCAGTTATACACCAGTTACCTCCCTTAAGGGATATAGAGAAGCCCTCTCAGATACGTCCGTCCTACTTCTCCTGCATGCGGCCGGAGGTCGGTCTAATTCTGGTGCTGTTGGTGGTGGAAGCTGGGGCAACGGTGGTACTGGTGGCGATACCACAGCCACCGGAGGGGGAGCCGCCGGGGGTGGATTGTTAGGATATGGAGGTGGTAGCTTATCCAACGGCTCACGTTTATCTTCTTTTTCTTTGTCATGTTCTTCTTGTTCTTCAAATTTCTTACCTGCTTTTAGTGTAAATATTGAGGCTGGAAAAGGACGTGAAGTCCTCTTGATCCATAATCCTGCATAATCACTTTCTTCCTGGCTAAAAGGTTCCTTTGAATTAACATGGATATTTAAGGCCTGGCAAATCCAGTCTTTGAAGGATCCAAAAACAGGCCAAAAGACATGTAGTCTTAAAGGCTCCTTTGGCCATTCTGTCACACAATACTGGACCATTTTTAATTTACTTTTTCCTTTTCTGGGGTCCCTATCATTCCAATTTCTAATCGTTATTCCTAATGGACTTTCTGGTGGTATGACTGGTAATTTGCTCCCTTTCTTCTGGTCTCTGGTCTTCGATTTTGTCTGACCCATCTAGGAATTTTACTATGGCAATTCCCACAGCCCTTGGTTACCTTAGTAAGAGTGTCTTGCAGGGGGTCGAGGACCTATCACACACCCACAAATCCTATAGGAATCCCTTCGGTCCTTCACCGGCCAAGTCCCTCACGGGAGATTGGAACCGCGGTTAGAAGACCTCCACAATCGCTTCGGAACTAAGTTCCATCTCAGTCACACTCTTACACACACAGGCAACCGAACCCCACCCAACCGAACGGTATACGCTTTAAATGCTTACGACTCCGTCATCTTCGTTCGGATCTTCACACACACAATTATGGGCAAAATATAGTGCTGCAGCTGGCAAGGGAGCTGAAAAAAAGAATCAGAAACTTTGCTTACCTTTATTCAGGTTCAAGATGCCATTAGTTCCGACCTGACTCAAACAGCAGCCACCAAATGGTGGGGGTGCCTCTCCTAGATCAAACCAGAAATCAGGAACCAAAGCCCTCCCGGACGAGCGCCCGCTTGTAATAAATGACTGGGTCCCAAATAGGATTGCAATTGAAATTTACAGTTTATTAAATGAATAGAGGTAAGCAAGCAGCGCTGGGTGCGCCAGGAGTCTCTGCTCCACCAAGACACACACAAGTTACATCAGGCGGCTGGTTTTTATGCTGCTAGGCTAATATTCATTACTACTTCTACAAAAGGCAGGGTTATTCTAATTAGTTCCCAGAATCCAAACCCTCCTACTGGTGCAGGTGTTATCAGTCTCCGGTGGTCCCTCTGGGGGCCGCTCGTACTGAAGGCTCGTAGTCTTCCTCCCAGGCTTTTCTCTTGTCCATCTCCTTTGTCCATCTTGGCTGGATGGCAGACACTTGCATAGTGTCCCATGCAACAGTTGTAATAGTTAGCAGTTATTCTGAAACCCCTTTGTTCTCTTATCCCCTATTGACCCGAATTGCTGGACCATTCCTTTGCAAGATACAAGAACTATATATATTAACCACTCTGGTTTTCTTAGACTTTTCATCATATCATGCGGCCCTAGCATTGTTCCATATTGACACGAATCAGATGAACTCATTTCACACTGTTAAGCTGTCTTATCACTGCAAGCATATCTCAATACCACCTTCCTTCCCTCTACAGGATGTAACTGCGCAAAAACAACATTTTTATTCCCACAACCTTGATCCCCTTACCCTGAAATCCTTATTCCCCTTAAACCTAACAACTCTAACCACAACCCTAACCCTTATTATCAACCCCCTAACGCTAATGACACTGACCTTAATCCAAACCCCAAACTGCCCCTAACCCCAGACAACCAACAACGAAACACACACACACAAAGATGGAAACTACAAAAAAGGCAAAACCCACGATACAGGCCCCAAATCACAAATACGCAACCAAAACGCTACAGAAAAGCCCCAGATGCAGGCCCCAAATGCTACTGCTAGGCCTCAAAAGCTCAAGATGCATCCCAAAGCAAAAATGCAGACCCCAAACGTTACAGAAAAGCCCCCAAACCCAGGCTGCACAAGTCTACAAGCAGGCCCCAAACTGCCAACAGAAGCAGGCACCAACCACACCCAGATGCAGACCCCAACTGCCCACAAGCAGCTCCTACCCCACCACCCCCTCCCAAGAACTGGACTCCACCCAGACACTGGCCCAAGACCCGGACCCGACCCCCGCCAACCTCCCTACCCTCCCTCCCGACACAGGTGTACAAGCAGCTCACAACCTGCCCCTTCAGAGACCGGTCCCACTCCCCCCACCCCCCCCAAGACATGGGATGCAGAGGTGTACAACCAACTCCCAACTCCCTCCCCCTCAAAGGGAGGCCCCAAAGACCCCCAAATGGAGGCTCCTAGAGTGAACAAACAGCTCCCAACTTCCCCAGGCACAGCCCCCCCCCCCCCCCCAAACACAGGCCACAAAGGTGCAGAAACAGCCCAGACCCCCCTCCAAGACCATGGCCCCTATAGTGTACAAGCAGCTCCCAACCACCCACAGATGCAGGCCCCAACCCTTCTCAAAAGGGAGGCACCTAGAATGCATGAGCAACTCCCAACCAGCCTAAACATAGGTCCAAAAGTGCACAAGCAGCTCCCAACCCCCCTCAAATACAGACCCCAAAAGTGTACAAGTAGCTCCCCCCCGAGACAGGACCCAAAGGTGTACAACCAGTTCCCAACACCCCTGAGACACAGGCCCCAACCCCCCCCCCAGACACAGGGCCCCAAATTCTACAAGCAGCTCCCAACCCCTGCCAGGCAGGCCCCCTACCCTATACAAGCAGCTCCCAACCCTCCCCTCCCCCCCCCGAGGGAGGCCTTCAAGGCCCCCACAAACACAGGCCCCTACAGTGTACAGGCAGCTCCCAGCCACCCCCAGATGCTGGCCCCAAAGTTGTACAAACAGCTCCCAGCCACCCTGCAGAAACAGATTCCTACATTGTACAAGCAGTTCCCAGCCCGCTAGACACAGGCCCTGACCCCCCACACATGCAGGCCCCAAAGGTGTACAAGCAGCTCCCACCCCTCCCCCAGACGCAGGTCCCAAGCCCCCCCCCCCAAACACAGGCCCCTACAACCAGCACCCAACCCCCTACCCCCGATGCCAGGCCCAAAGGTGTAGAAGCAGCTCCAAACCTCCTCCCTCAACCCAGGCTCCAACAGTGTACAAGCACCTCCCAACCAACCCTCCCCTTACCCCCCCCCCGCCCCCCGACACAGGCTCCAAAGGAATACAAAGAGCTCCCACCCCTCCCCCAGATGCTGGTCTCAACCCCCCGCCCGCCCCCAGAAGCAGGCCCCAAAGGTGTAGAGTCAGCTCCCAACCCCCTCCATGCTGGCCCCAAGGGTCTACAAGCAGCTCCCCCCTTGCCCCCAGATACTGGCCCCCAGACACAGACCCCAAAAGCCTAATCACAGGCCCTGAACTCTAGAGGCAGGCTCCAAAACCCAGGACAAAGCCCCAGTGGTTCGAGACAGGGCCCAAATCCCAGACACAGGCCCCAAACGCTAAACATATGCCAAAAAAAGTATTAGTGCTGGTGCCAAATGTTACAGTGTCTGTAAAAAAAAAAAAAGCCCAAAAGCCCGAGATGCTCAAGGCTGAGACGTAACTTGGCTTTTTGAATTACTGGAAAGCAGCTTTCATTCTCAGATAATTGTGTGCAGGCTAGATAGGATGGGGCTTCAGGCACCTCTTCACCTGAGGAAACACACTACCATCAGGCACCGCTGTGCCAGACAAGCTTGTTCTGCTAGAACACCCTACTCAGATGCACTGTGGCATTCAAGTGAACTGCTTTCATGCAAATATAACGACTGATGTTACAACCCACCTTGCCTGTGGCACCTGATGAACAGAAGAGTAAGCCACCGCAGCGCTTCAAAACCATCCCTGCACGTGCCGCTCCTTGTCGCTCTCTGGCCTTATCTCATATCCTTATCCACTTCTGTGGAGAGCCTGCCACAGCACCTGCAAAGCAAGATGGACACCTTTCATAGTCACCTTGTGCTACTTGGTCGTTCTGCTCCAACCCAGCTCATGACCAGCCCCTCTTCTTACACAGCTCTTCAGAGTGCAGTTTGCTCCTTTGAGCCTGTGCGAGACACCTGTGAAAGAAAAAGAAACGCATAGGCCGATGCAGCATCCAAAGACACAGCACAACTAGGTAAGTTACTCTCATCTGCTCCCTTACCTCTGCCGCTTACCAGCCCCCGAGGCAGATGCTTCAATCTACCCTCTTCAAACAGCTACAACACCTCTAAAAGACAAAGAGGGGATGCTTAGAGGAACAGTGAGACCTACAACACAACTGCTACATCTGTTCCTCACTCACCTTGCCAGAGGCAGCTCTGCGTGTGACGTCCCAGGTTGTACACTGCGTTACCTAACCCTTACCGTAACCCTTACCCTAACCCTTCTCACCCTTACCATTACCCAAATCCTTACCTTTACTTTTTCCTTACCCTTACTCTTTAACCATAACCTTACCCTTACCCTATACCTTACTCCAACCCTTCCCCTTACCTTCCCCTTCCCCTTACCCTTAACCTAACCCTAAACCTTAAACCTTACCATAAAGCTTACCCTTTCTGCTACACTTACCCTTAGCCTAAATCTAAACCTTACACTTACCCTTAGCCTAACCCTCACCCTTACCATTACCCATACCCTTATTCTTACCCTTTCCCGAACCCTTACCTTTACACTTACAGTTACCATTAACCTTACCCTTACCCTAACACTTATCCTTAACCTAACCCTTACCCCAACCCTTACCCTGACCCTTACATTAACCCTAACCCTTACCCTAAACCTTACACTTACTCTTAACCTTAACCTTACCCTTAATATTAACCTAATACTTACGCATACGTTTTCCTGACTTTAACCCTAAAACTAACCCTAACCATTACCCTAACACTTAACCTTACCCTAACCCTAACCCTAACCCTTACTCTAACCCTTACCCTGACCTGTACCCTTACACTTACCCTTACCCTTATACTCACCCTAATTCTTACCCATACCCTAACACATATTTGTACCCTTAACCTTACCGTTACCCTTAACCTTACCCTTACCCTTACTCTATCCGTTACCCTTACGCTTACCCTTAATATAAACCTTACCCTTGACCTTACCCTTACCATAAGCCATACAACAACACTTACATGTACACTTACATGTACACTTACGCTTACACTTACCCTAGCAATTCCTCGTACAATTACCCTTACCCTTACCCTTAACCGAAGCCGAAACCTTAAACCTTACAGTAAACCTTACCCTTTCTGCTACACTTACCCTTAGCCTAACCCTCACCCTTACCCTTACCCATACTCTTATTCTTACCCTTACCCTAACCCTTACCTTTACACTTACGGTTACCATTAACCTTACCCTTACCCTAACGCTTATCCTTAACCTAACCCTTACCCTAAACCTTACCCCAACCCTTACCCTGACCCTTACATTAACCCTAACCCTTACCCTAAATCTTACACTTACTCTTAACCTTAACCTTAGCTGTAATCTAATACTTACCCTTACGTTTCCCTCACCCTAACCCTAAAATTAACCCTAACCATTACCCTAACACTTACCCTTACCCTAACCCTTACTGTAACCCTTACAATGAACCATACGCTTACACATACCCTTACCCTTACTCTTACTCTACCCTTACCCTTACCATAGCCCATACTCTAACACATACTTCTACCCTTAACCTTACTGTTACCCTTACCCTTACTCTATTTGTTACTCTTACGCTTATCCTTAACATAAAACTTACTCTTAACCTTACCCTTACCATAAGCCATAGAACAACACTTACATGTTCACTTACGTTTCCACTTACCCCGGCAACTACTCGTACAATTAACCTTACCCTTACCCTTACCAAACCATTACCCTTACCCTTAACCTAATCCTCAACCTTACACTTATCCTAGCACTTACCCTTACCATAATTCTTACCCTTTCTGCTACACTTACTCTTTGCCTAATTCTAAACCTTACCCTACACTCACCCTTACCCTTATCATAATGCTTACATTAACCCTTAACCTAAACCTTACCCCAACCCTTACCCTGACCCTTACATTAACGCTAACCCTTACCCTAAACCTTACACTTACTCTTAACCTTAACTTTACTCTTAACATTAACCTAATACTTACGCATATGTTTTCCTGACTTTAACCCTTAAATTTACCCTAACCATTACCCTAACACTTAACCTTAACCTAACCCTAAAATTACTCGTACAATTACCCTTACCCTTACCCTTAACCTAAGTCTAAACCTTACAGTAAACCTTACCCTTTCTGCTACACTTACCCTTAGCCTAAATCTAAACCTTACACTTACCCCTACTGTAACCCTCACCCTTATCATTACCAATACCCTTACTCTTACCCTTACCCTAACCCTTCTCCTTACACTTACTGTTACCTTTAACATTACCCTTACCCTAACACTTACACTTATCCCTATCCATGCCCTTACCCTTACCCTAATCTTTACCCTTAACCTAACCCTAACCCTAAACCTTATCCCAGCCTTTACCCTGACCCTTACATTAACCCTAACCCTTACCCTAAAGCTTACACTTACTCTTAACCTTAACCTTACCCTTAACTATTACCCTAACACTTACCCTTACGTTTCCCTCACCCTAAGTCCTAAAATTAACCCTAACCATTACCCTAACACTTACCCTTACCCTAAACCTAACCGTAACTCTAACCCTTACTCTAACCCTTACCCTGACCCGTACCCTTACACTTACCCTTACCCTAAGCCTTTCCCTTACCATGACCCATACCCTAACACGTACTTGTAGCCTTAACCTTACCGTTCCCCTTACCCTTACCTTTACTGTCTCTGTTAGCCTTAAACTTACACTTAACATAAACCTTAACCTTAACCTAACCCTTATCATAAGGCATACAACAACTCTTACATGTACACTTACGCTTGCACTTACCCTAGCAATTACTCGTACAATTACCCTTAACCTTACTATTAAGCTAACCCTAAACCTTACCCTTATCCTAACCTTACCCTTATCCTAAACCTTACCCTTTCTGCTACACTTACCCTTTGCCTAATTCTAAACCTTACCCTAACCCTCACCCTTGCTTAAATCTAACCATTACGCTAGCCCTCACCCTTACCCTTACCATTATACTTACTTTTACCCTTAACCTAAACCTTACCCCAACCCTTACCCTGGCCCTTACATTAACCCTAACCCTTACCCTAACCCTAACCCTAACCCTTACTCTAACCCTAACCCTTAACCTAAACCTTACACTTAATCTTAACTTTAACCTTACACTTAATCTTAACTTTAACCTTACCCTTAAACTAATACATACCCTTACGTTTCCCTCATCATAACCCTAAAATTAACCGTAACCATTACCCTAACACTTATCCTTACCGAACCCTAACCCTAACCCTTACTCTAACTTTAAACCCTGACCCGTAACCTTAGACTTCCCCTTACCCTTCCCCTTACGCTTACCCTTACCCTAACCCTTACCCTTACACTTACGGTTACCATTAACCTTACCCTTACCCTAACACTTACTCTTACCCTATCCCTTACACTTATACTTATCCATACAACTTCCGCTTACCCTAACACTTAACCTTAACCTAACCCTAACCCTAAACCTTACCTGAACCCTTACCCTGACCCTTACATTAACCCTTACCCTAAAACTTACACTTAACCTTAACCTTACCCTTAACCTTAACCTAATACTTACCCTTACTTTTCCCTCACCCTAACCCTAAAATTAACCCTAACCATTACCCCTACACTTACCCTTACCCTAACCCTTACCCTTACCATAACCCATACTCTAACACATACTTCTACCCGTACCCGTACCCTTACGGTAACCCTTACCCTTACCGTAACCCTTACCCTTACCCTACCCTTACCCTTACCCTTACCGTTACCCTTTCCCTTTCCCTTACTCTTACCCTTACCCTTACCCTATCCCTTACGCTTACCCTAACCCTAAACCTTACCCTTATCCTAACACTTACCCTTACCGGAAACCTTACCCTTTCTGCTACCATTACCCATACCCTTATTCTTACCCTTACCATAACCCTTACCTTTACACTTACGGTTACCATTAACCTTACCCTTACCCTAACACTTATCCTTAACCTAACCCTTACGCTAAACCGTACCCCAATCCTTATCCTGACCCTTACATTAACCCTAACCCTTACCCTAAACCTTACACTTACTCTTAACCTTACCCTTAACATTAACCTAATACTTACGCATACGTTTTCCTGACTTTAACCCTTAAAGTAATCCTAACCATTACCCTAACACTTAACCTTACCCTAACCCTAACCCTAACCCTTACTCTAACCCTTACCCTGACCTGTACCCTTACACTTACCCTTACCCTTACCCTTACCCTTTTACTTACCCTAATTCTTACCCATACCATAACCCATACCCTAACACATATTTGTACCCTTAACCTTACCGTTACCCTTAACCTTACCCTTACCCTTACTCTATCCGTTACCCTTACGCTTACTCTTTACATAAACCTTACTTTTGACCTTACCCTTACCATAAGCCATACAACAACACTTACATGTACACTTACGCTTACACTTACCCTAGCAATTCCTAGTACAATTACCCTTACCCTTACCCTTACCCTTAACCTAAGCTGAAACCTTAAACCTTACAGTAAACCTTACCCTTTCTGCTACATTTACCCTTAGCCTAAATCTAAACCTTACTTTAAATCTTACTAAACATTACTTTAAATCTTACCCTTACTGTAACTCTCACCCTTATCATTACCAAAACCCTTTCTCTTACCCTTACCCTAACCCTTCTCCTTACACTTACTGTTACCTTTAACATTACCCTTACCCTAACACTTACACTTATCCTTATCCATGCCCTTACCCTTACCCTAATCCTTACCCTTAACCTAACCCTAACCCTAAACCTTACCCCAGCCCTTACCCTGACCCTTACATTAACCCTAACCCTTACCCTAAAACTTACACTTACTCTTAACCGTAACCTTACCCTTAACATTAACCTAATACTTACCCTTACGTTTCCCTCACCCTAACCCTAAAATTAACCCTAACCATTACCCTAACACTTACCCTTACCCTAACCCTAACCGTAACTCTAACCCTTACTCTAACCCTTACCCTGACCCGTACCCTTACACTTACCCTTACCCTAAGCCTTTCCCTTAGCATAACCCATACCCTAACACGTACTTGTAGCCTTAACCTAACCGTTCCCCTTACCCTTACCCTTACCTTTACTGTCTCCGTTACCCTTACACTTACACTTAACATAAACCTTAACCTTAACCTAACCCTTATCATAAGCCATACAACAACACTTACATGTGCACTTACGCTTGTACTTACCCTAGCAATTACTCGTACAATTACCCTTAACCTTACTATTAAGCTAAACCTAAACCTTACCCTTATCCTAACACTTACCCTAATCCTAAACCTTACCCTTTCTGCTACACTTACCCTTTGCCTAATTCTAAATCTTACCCTAACCCTCACCCTTACCTAAATCTAACCATTACCCTAACCTTCACTCTTACCCTTACCATTATACTTACTTTTACCCTTAACCTAAACCTTACCCCAACCCTTACCCTGACCCTTACATTATCCCTACCCCTTACCCTAACCCTAACCCTAACCCTAACCCTAACCCTAACCCTAACCCTAACCCTAACCCTAACCCTTACTCTAACCTTAACCCTTAACCTAAACCTTACACTTAATCTTAACTTTAACCTTACACTTAATCTTAACTTTAACCTTACCCTTAAACTAATACATACCCTTACGTTTCCCTCATCATAACCGTAAAATTAACCGTAACCATTACCCTAACACTTATCCTTACCGAACCCTAACCCTAACCCTTACTCTAACTTTTACCCTGACCCGGACCCTTAGACTTCCCCTTCCCCTTCCCCTTACTCTTACCCTTACCCTAACACTTACCCTTACCCTATCCCTTACACTTATCCTTATCCATAGAACTTACGCTTACCCTAACACTTAACCTTAACCTAACCCTAACCCTAAACCTTACCTGAACCCTTACCCTGACCCTTACATTAACCCTTACCCTAAAACTTACACTTAACCTTAACTGTACCCTTAACCTTAACCTAATACTTACCCTTACGTTTCCCGCACCCTAACCCTAAAATTAACTCTAACCATTACCCCAACACTTACCCCTACCCTAACCCTTACCCTTACCATAACCCATACTCTAACACATACCTCTACCCGTACCCGTACCCTTACGGTAACCCTTACCCTTACCGTAACACTTACCCTTACTGTTACCGTTACCATTGCCCTTACCCTTACCCTTACCCTTACCCTTACTCTTACCCTTACCCTATACCTTACCCTTAACCTAACCTTAAAGCTTACCCTTATCCTAACACTTACCCTTACCGTAAACCTTACCCTTTCTGCTACATTTACCCTTAGCGTAAATCTAAACCTTACACTTACCCTTAGCCTAACCCTCACCCTTACCATTACCCATACCCTTATTCTTACCCTTTCCCGAACCCTTACCTTTACACTTACGGTTACCATTAACCTTACCCTTACCCTAACACTTATCCTTAACCTAACCCTTACCCTAAACCTTACCCCAACCGTTACCCTGACCCTTACATTAACCCAAACCCTTACCCTAAACCTTACACTTACTCTTAACCTTAACCTTACCCTTAACATTAACCTAATACTTACGCATACGTTTTCCTGACTTTAACCCTAAAACTAACCCTAACCATTACCCTAACACTTAACCTTACCCTAACCCTAACCCTAACCCTTACTCTAACCCTTACCCTGACCTGTACCCTTACACTTACCCTTACCCTTATACTTACCCTAATTCTTACCCATACCATAACCCATACCCTAACACATATTTGTACCCTTAACCTTACCGTTACCCTTAACCTTACCCTTACCCTTACTCTATCCGTTACCCTTACGCTTACCCTTAACATAAACCTTACCATTAATCTTACTCTTACGCTAACCCTTACCCTTACCCTTATCCTTATCCATACCCTTAACCTTACACCAACCCTTCCCCTTAAGCTGAACCTAACCCTAAACCTTACCCCAAACCTTTCCCTGAACTTTACCCCTTCCCTGAAGCCTTACCCTTAACCTAGACCTTACACTTAATCTTAACCTTAACCTTACACTTAACCTTAAGCTAGTACTTAACCTTACATTTTTCTCACCCTAATCCTAAAATTAACCCTAACCATTACCCTAACACTTAACCGTTACACTTACCCTTATTCTATCCATTACTCTTACACTTTCCCTTAACATAAACCTTACCCTTACCATAAGCCATACATCAACACTTACATGTACACTTACGCTTACACTTATCCTAGCAATTACTCGTACAATTACCCTTAACCTAACCATAAACATTAAGGATAAGCTTAAGGGTCACCCTTAAGGTTAACGTTATCCTAACACTTACACTTAAGTTGAGGATAAGGGTTAGAGTAAGGGTAAGTGTTAGGGTAATGGTTAGGCTAATTTTAGGTTTAGGGTGAGGGAAACATAAGGGTAAGTATTAGGTTAAGTTTAAGGATAAGGTTAAGAGTTATGGTAAGGGTTAGGTTTAATGTAAGGGTAAGGGTTTGGGAAACGTTTAGGATAAGGGTAAGAGAAGGGATAATGGTAAGGGTAAGGATGATGTTTACTGTAAGGGTTAGATTTAGTTAAGGGTAAGGGTTAGTGTAAGTTTAAGAGTAAGGGTAAGTGTAAGGGTATGTGTAAAAGTACGGGTCATTGTAAGAGTTTGAGAAAGGGTAAGCTTTGGGGCCAGCATCTGGGGGTGGCTGGGAGCTGCCTGTACACTGTAGGGGCCTGTGTTTGTGGGGGCCTTGAAGGCCTCCCTCGGGCAGGGGGGGGGGAGGGTTGGGAGCTGCTTGTATAGGGTAGGGGGCCTGCCTGGCAGGGGTTGGGAGCTGCTTGTAGAATTTGGGGCCCTGTGTCTGGGGGGGGGGTTGGGGCCTGTGTCTCAGGGGTGTTGGGAACTGGTTGTACACCTTTGGGTCCTGTCTCTGGGGGGGGAGCTACTTGTACCCTTACCATAAGCCGTACTCTAACACATACTTCTACCAGTACCCTTACCCTTACCGTAACCCTTACCTTTACCCTTACTCTTACCCTTACCAAAGCATTACCCTTACCCTTAACGTAAGCCTAAACCTTAACCTTATCCTTACACTTACCGTAAACCTTACCCTTTCTGCTACACTTACCCTTAGCCTAAATCTAAACCTTACACTTACCCTAACCCTAACACTTACCCTTACCATTACCCATATACTTACTCTTACCCTAACCCTAAATCTTACTCAAACACTTCCCCTGACCCTTACATTAACCCTAAACCGTACCCTAAAACTTACACTTACTCTTAACCTTAACCTTACGCTTAACCTTAACCTACTACTTACCCTTTCTTATCCGTCACCATACACCTAAAATTAACCCTAACCATTACCCTAACACTTACCCTTACCCTAACCCAAACCCTAATCCTAACTCTAAACCTTACCCTGACTTGTACACTTATCCTTATCCTTACACTTACCCTAACACTTACCCTTACACTTATCTTTATACATATAACTTACCCTTACCCTAAACCTTAACCTTAACCTAACTCTAACCCTAAACCTTACCTTAACCCTTACCCTGACCCTTACATTAACCCTTACCCTTACCCTAAAACTTACACTTACTCTTAACCTTAACCTTACCCTTAACCTTAACCTAATACTTACCCTTCCGTTTCCCTCACCCTAACCCTAAAATTAACCCTAACCATTACCCTAACACCTACCCTTACCCTAACCCTTACTCTAACCCTTACAATGACCCGTACCCTTACACATACACTTACACTTACTCTTACCCTAAACCTTACCCTTACCATAAGCCATATTCTAACAAATTCTACCCGTACCCTTACCCTTACCGTAATCCTTACCCTTTATGTTACCCTAAACCTTACCCTTACCCTAACACTTACCCTTATCGTAAACCTTACCCTTTCTGCTACATTTACCATTAGCCTAAATCTAAACCTTACACTTACCCTTACCTTAACCCAATACTTACCCTTACGTTTCCCTCACCCTAACCCTAAAATTAACCCTAACCATTATTCTAACACTTACCCTTACCCTAACCCTAACCCTTACCCTGATCCATACCCTTACACTCACCCTTACCCTTACATTACCCTAACTCTTACCCATACCATAACCCATACCCTAACACATATTTTTACCCTTAACCTTACCGTTACCCTTACCCTTACTCTATCCGTTACCCTTACGCTTACCCTTAACATAAACCTTACCATTAATCTTACCCTTACGCTAACCCTTACCCTTACCCTATCCCTTACACTTATCCTTATCCATACCCTTAACCTTACCCCAACCCTTACCCTTAAGCTGAACCTAACCCTAAACCTTACCCCAAACCATTCCCTGAACCTTACATTAACCCTAACCCTTAACCTAAACCTTACACTTACTCTTAACCTTAACCTTACCCTTAACCTTAAGCTAGTACTTAACCTTACATTTTTCTCACCCTAATCCTAAAATTAACCCTAACCATTACCCTAACACTTAACCGTTACACTTACCCTTATTCTATCCGTTACTCTTACACTTTCCCTTAACATAAACCTTACCCTTTACCTTACCCTTACCATAAGCCATACATCAACACTTACATGTACACTTACGCTTACACTTATCCTAGTAATTACTCGTACAATTACCCTTAACCTAACCATAAACATTAAGGATAAGCTTAAGGGTCACCCTTAAGGTTAACGTTATCCTAACACTTACACTTAAGTTGAGGATAAGGGTTAGAGTAAGGGTAAGTGTTAGGGTAATGGTTAGGCTAATTTTAGGTTTAGGGTGAGGGAAACGTAAGAGTAAGTATTAGGTTACAGCTAAGGTTAAGGTTAAGAGTAAGTGTAAGGTTTAGTGTAAGGATTAGGGTTAATGTAAGGGTCAAGGTAAGGGTTGGGGTAAAGGTTTAGGTAAAGGGTAAAAATATGTATATTCTAAGGGTGAGGGGTTAGGGTAATGGTTAGATTTTAGTTAGATTTAGGTAAGGGTGAGGGTTCGGGTAAGGTTTAGAATTAGGCAAAGGGTAAGTGTAGCAGAAAGGGTAAGGTTTACGGTAAGGGTAAGTGTTAGGATAAGGGTAAGGTTTAGGGTTAGGGTAAGGGTAAGGGTAAGGGTAAGGGTAAGGGTAAGGGTAAGGGCCACGGTAACGGTAACGGTAAGGGTAAGGGTTATGATAAGTGTAAGGGTTACCGTAAGGGTAAGGGTTACTGTAAGGGTACGGGTACGGGTAGAAGTATGTGTTAGAGTATGGGTTATGGTAAGGGTAAGGGTTAGGGTAAGGGTAAGTGTTGGGGTAATGGTTAGGGTTAATTTTAGGGTTAGGGTGAGGGAAAAGTAAGGGTAAGTATTAGGTTAAGGTTAAGGGTAAGGTTAAGGTTAAGTGTAAGTTTTAGGGTAAGGGTTAATGTAAGGGTCAGGGTAAGGGTTCAGGTAAGGTTTAGAGTTAGGTTTAGGTTAAGGTTAAGTGTTAGGGTAAGGGTAAGGTTAATGGTAACCGTAAGTGTAAGGGTAAGGGTTAGGGTAACGGTATTAGTAAGGGGAAGGGGTAGGGGAAGTCTAAGGTTCTGGCTCAGGGTAAAAGTTAGAGTAAGGGTTAGGGTTAGGTAAGGATAAGTGTTAGGGTAATGGTTACGGTTAATTTTAGGGTTATGATGAGGGAAACGTAAGGGTATGTATTAGTTTAAGGGTAAGGTTAAAGATAAGATTAAGTGTAAGGTTTAGGATAAGGCTTAGGGTTAGAGTAAGGGTTTGGGTTAGGGTTAGGGATAGGGATAGGGATAGGGTTAGGGTTAATGTAAGGGTCAGGGTAAGGGTTGGGGTAAGGGTTAGGGTTAGAGTTTGGGTAAGGGTTACGATACACCCTTATTCCCATGCTGTGGCAGATGGGTACATACCCAACAGTTCGTCTTATTAGTTACTTGAGAAATTGTTTGTATTAAGGTCAGGTGTAAGTTCTCATCCCAAGTTGCCCACCCCAAATCCGAGAACCGCACCCCTGCAATCATTAGGATCTGGAAAACCGTAATTTTGTTGGTCCAATTGGAGTGGTGGTCCATATCCTCGCCGGGGCCTTCTTCACCCTTGAATTGTGGATCCAAGCTGCTTGCTTCTTAATCTTAATGGCGGTGTGTGTTGTCAGAAATACTTGGTATGGTCCCATCCACTTTCCTTCCATTCTTCCTGCAGGGGTTGTCCTGAAAAAGTCTTTATATATATATAATCCCTGAGCTTAAAGGGGTGGATTGGTTGATCCAACCCTCTAGCCCTGGTCCCTAAAACAAATGTATGTACTTTATTTAATTGTTTCTGAAGTTCAGTTATATAAGCATATAAATATTCTGATCCTAACTGCGTTAGGTCCTCTCCACTAAATAGAAATTGCTATGGCCTTCCATATAAGATTTTGAAGGGACTCAAATTTCCTTTTATTCTAGGTTTAACTCTAATTCCAAGTAATGCTAAAGGGAGGGATTGAGGCCATGACAAATTAGCTTCTTATCCAATTTTAGCTATTTATTGTTTAATTAAATGGTTCATTTTTTCTACCTGTCCACTTGCCTGTGGTCTATAAGGAGTATGCAGTTGCCAATCTATCTTTAGAATCTTACTTATCTGTTCTACCACTTGTGCACAAAAATGTGAAACTCTATCAGAAGACATTGCTACTAGAATCCCAAAGCATGGTATTATTTCATTTAACAAGACTTTAACCACTTCTCTTGCTTTGTTTGTTCGACAGGGAAAGGCTTCAGGCCTTCCTGAAAACGTGTCAGTCAGAACCAGTAAATAATGATACCCCCCTTTTCTAGGGAGTTCTGAAAAATCAATTTGCCACTGTTGCCCCGAATAATTTCCTTTACCGATTATTCCAAATTTTATTCTATCCTTGGTATTGGGGTTATTGTGTAAGCAAATGCTACATTGTTGAGTTACTTGTTTTATCATATCGTCCCACTAATGTCTGACTCAGGCTCTTATGCAGTGTGCCAGCTCCCCAATGCGTTTTATTGTGTTCTGTAAGAACTATGGGCCATGTCAAACTAGAGGGTATTACTATGTGGTTATCTTTTAAATATACTCATCCATCTGGTTTCATTTTACCTTTCAAATCTTCAATTAATTTTAAGTCTTCTTTTGTATAATTTGGATATAGTTTGGATTTTACCGTCTGGTATCAAAGACAATGCCTTCACCTCAGTTATTTCAGCTGCCTGCTTAGCCTCTGCCAATCGATTTTCCAATTTCAAAATCGGTGTTCCCCTTTTGGTGTCCCTGACAATGCATGATAGCTACCTTTTCTGGTTGTTTTACAGCCTCTAACAATTTTAAAATTTCTTCAGCATACTTTGTGTTTTCACTGAGCGGTCAGCAATCCATGTTCTTTCCAAATTGCTCCATGAGCATGTACCACGCCGAATGTATATTTAGAATCTGTCCAAATATTTACCCTTTTTCCCGCTGCCAGTTCCAATGCTCTCGTGAGAGCAACTATCTCCGCCTTTTGAGCTGATGTTCCAGGGGGTAAAGGCTTAGACTCGATTACCTGCTGAGTAGTTGTTATAGCATATCCAGCTTTACGTTGTCTTTGCGTAACAAAACTGCTCCCATCCGTGAACCAAGTTTCTTCCGCATCTTCCATGGGCTCCTCCTTAAGGTCTGGTCGGCTGGAATACACAGTCTCTAGAGTTTCTAAACAATCGTGAATCACAGCTTGTGCCGGAGCATCACTAAGAAAAGAGGCTAGATGCACAATATTAGTTATCACAATTTCCACGTTGTCCTGTTCTACCAATATTGCTTGATATTTCAAAATCATCAATTCTTGTTTAAGTTGTTTAAAGACTTTTTGTGCTTCTCCAGTCCAGACTAACTTTGACTGGTTAATCTTTATCAATTCACATAGAGGCTTTACCAATAGTCCATAATTATAAATCCAAAGGCGACACCAACCTGTCATTCCTAAAAAGCTTTGTAGCTCCTTTACCATTTGAGGTTCTGGAGTCCGGCAAATGACTTCCTTATGTTCAGTTCCTAGTTCTCGTTGTCCTTCCGAAATGTCAAATCCCAGATAGGTCACACTTTGTTGAGCCAGCTGGACTTTCTGTCAAGAGACTTGATATCCATTTAAACCCAGAAAATTAAGACGACTTATAGTCCATTGAATACAACTCCCTTTAGTCTCGGTAGCTATTAAGAGATCATCTACATATTGTAACAAAGCACCTTCAGTGTCCGGAGGTATCCATGTTTCGAGTTGCCTTGCTAATTGGTTTCCAAAAATAGTGGGGCTATTCTTGAATCCTTGAGGTAGTAATGTCCACGTAAGCTGCGTCTTTCTGCCTGAATCGGGATTTTCCCATTCAAAGGCGAATAGGTTTTGGCTTTCTGTGGCTAAGCCTAGGCAGAAGAAGGCATCTTTTAAATCCAGTACGGTAAACCAGACTTGACTATTCTTTAATTTAGTCAGCAAAGTATAAGGGTTTGCCACTACTGGATGTATATCCTCAGTGATTTTATTTATGGCCCTCAAATCCGGAACTAGCCTATAGCTTTTTCATCTGCCTTTTTAATTGGCGATATGGGTGTATTGTATTCTGATTCGCATTCAATCAATAATCTATACTGTAAAAATTTATTAATTATCTCTTTAATTCCTTTCCTATCTTCTATCCTCAAAGGATATTACTTAACCTTAATGGGTTTCTCTCCTGGCTTTAATTTAATAATTATTAAGGTCACATTTTTACCTCTTTCAGGGGTTTCAGTAGCCCAAACTCCTGGACATACTTGATCTGTGATCTCTAAAGCTATTTCACTTTTAGGGTCAGTTTGTATTAGTGCCAAGCTTAACACATTTGTTAGTTGTTCTTCTCCTATACTTAATTCCATTTTCCCTTTTTCAAAGACAATTTCTGCTCCTACTTGCTCTAATAAATCTCTACCTAAGAGTGCCCATGAGGAGCTAGGCATATATAAAAATCTGTGTATGCTCCATTGTTTCCATAACTTGTACTTCAAAGGTTCACAAAAATAAGCCTTTTTGGTTACACCTTGTCCTGGTTTCAGTTAGAACAGAGTTAATTTTCTTCCTAGTAGCTGGGAGAATGCTATGTTTTGGCTTAGGATGAGAAGAGTGCTGATAACACCCCGATGTTTTAACTGTTGCAGAGCAGTGCTTATACCAAGCCAAGGACATCTCAGCTTCTTGCTCTGTCTTGCCAACAGGCAGGCTGGGGGTGCAGTAAGAGCTGGGAGGGGACAGACCCAGGACAGGTGACCCAAACTAGCCAAAGGGGTATTCCATAGCATCTGACGTCAGGCTAAACAATATATAGGGGTGGCTAGCCAGGGGGAGGGGGCCGGACTGCCTGGGGTTAGGCTGGGCATCGGTCAGCGGGTGGTGAGCAATTGCATTGTGCATCACTTGTTTGTACACATTATTAGTAGTGGTACTATTATCATCATTGTATTATTATTATTATTATTATTATTATTTTGTCTTATTAAACTGTCTTTATCTCAACTTACGGGCTTCACTTTCCATTTCTCTCCCCCGTCCCAGAGAGGGAGGGGGAGGGGGAGCGAACAGCTGCGTGGTGTTTAGCTGCCGGCCGGGTTAAACCACAACACACCTTTTACCCTAACATAATAATTCTGTGAAGGCATTAATGCTTGATTTAGAACTGAATACGTTGCCCCATATCAATAAGAAATTTCACTTCCATTCCTCCCCTAGCTTCATTATAACCAGTGGAGGATCCGCTAGGGTAGATTCCCCAGGTCCCCGTTATTCCTGTTTAAATCAGGGGTTGATTACCCTAGGAAAAGGCTAGTCAATTTGTCCTCCGAAGCCAGGTCCAAACTGTTTTGTTTTATTTATTTATTTATTTATTTATTTTCATTACATTTCAGAGTTGGTCCAAAAATTCCATAGGGGTTTCTTTTAGACCTTGTTGGAAGCATATTCTCAATTCCCAATTCATCCAGGTTTTAGTATTTACTTTTTAGTATTTTACTTTTAGTATAACTGTTCATAATTTTCAGGATGATTCGGGTCTTAGTGGGGATCGGTCAGGGGAATGCAATTGTCCACAGTTCCCTGAGCGGGTCCCATCGGCAATCTGAGCTCGCACATGAACTCAGGTTGTTTTAAGAGTTAACTGGTTTTCTGTTTCTGTGACAACTCTCTCGGACCCATCATGGTCCCTTTGCCCCAAAGGGCTAACACCCATGATTTTAAGATCTCTGCCTCGGGCAGAGGCAGAACTATTAACATTCCTACATCCTCTTTCCCTGCTCATTCAACTTCAAACACCTTTAACACTTTCAACAACCCTTTTAACACTTCCTTTATCTTTCTCCAGCCTGTACTTCTCTAATGCCATCATCAAAGGCTCAGTCAGGGGCCAACTTAATTCCCTACCTTTTCCCACCAAGATGCTGAAACATCAGTATACAACATTTCATCCTGTTCTGCTTCTCAAAAAACAACATTAACTGTAGCAAAATATTATAGTTTAAAGTTCCATTTAGGGGCCACTTTTCTCCACATTCCAGCTTATAAAGCGGCCACCACTGGTTACGATATTTTATCAATGTTTTCCTGTTCACGCTTCCACCGGCAGATCCTCCAATATCTTTCCAGTGACTTAAAACACATCCTAACACACTTTTCTTTAAAATTTCACTGCTTGTTTGCCCCCCCATTTTCCAGTTTACACTTTCAGAATACATGTGTTACTTACAAAAGCGTATCACAAAACGTATCACTCACAAAAATACGGGCACGCATTATCTTTCAGTAGCGATGTCACAAAGCTACTATTACCAGCAATATTGCTAAAATCACAATAACAATAGTCAGAGTCAAATTCCACATGCGATAAGTCAGAAAACCGAACTGTGTAACACCGTAACGATATCTCTCTTATAACAATGCCACGAACCTACTATTACCACCAGGAAAATAGCCAAAATCACAGTAACAATAACCAAAGTTAAATACCATACTCCATGAGTCAGAAAACCGAAATAGACAACACAATTCCAGATGGACCTTAAAGCGAGCTCTTTCCTTAAGGTCCCCAAATATACTTATGGTGCTTACCACAAAGTATATACCAAACACTGCCTCGCAGAAGATCACCTTCTGACTTACAGACAGTTCCAGATACAGATGGACCCCAAGGTCCCCAGATATACTTGTGGTAATAACCACAAAGTATATACCAAATACTGTCCTGCAGAAGTCACCTTCCGACTTACTGGACAGTCCCAGATGACCGGTCTACCAGAAAACCAAACCAGAATAAAGAATATACTCACTTACAATGATGGGGTCCTTGTCTGCCTCCGCAGTGATCCGGTGAGTCGAGGAGTCCCTCCGGGAAATCCCGGGGGTACCCTAGGGAGTCCTGTCCCCAGCGGGTCCTGCGGTCCGGCAGAGAGGTCGTCCCATCTGGGGTGCCAGATTGATTCAAAGATCGAAGCCGAAATTCCTTTAAGTGGTATATTCTTTATTGCAGCGCTTTATTCACAGACACATCTATAGCAGTGTTAGAAATAGAAGTCCGGAATAACAAAAGCAAACAGGTTCATAAATTTAAGGAGTGATAAATTGACTAGAATGAGGGGGAGACTGGGACACACTGCAGCTGAGGTTCAAGAATTAAATTGCCAGTGCAGGGCCCAGAGGCAGACAGGATTCAAACAGAATTGTTCTTTATGGACACGAATTGTTAAAACATTCCTCACAATCCCTTATCTTCTTTTTAACATCCCCAATTCGTGTCTCTTCTGTTATTAATAATTGGATTTCATCAGTTTGTTCTTGGAGGGTCCAATTCTTAAGCATCATAATTGACATATTCCCTTCTTTTTTTAATGAAGTTATTACAAATGTACTATTTATCACCCGGTGTATTAATAATGTAAGACAAGGTATCATACAAGGTACAAATAATAACGTAATTACACCACATAACAATAAAAATAACACTCTTTTGACCCATGGTCCACCAGGCAGCCATGAAAATAAATCCCATTCCATATCCTTCCAGGTTTGTGTTTGCTCGCTCACCTCCCCCCTCCTTCTCTGGGATGGGAGAGAGAAATGGGAAAGTGAAGCCTGTGAGTTGAGTTAAAAACAAGAAGATAATAACAATAATGATGATAATAGTTCTACTAGTAATAATGTGTACGAAACAAGTGATGCACAATGCAATTGCTCACCACCTGCTGTCCGATGCCCAACCTAACCCCGAGCAGTCCAGCCCTCCTCCCAGCCTGCCTGCTGGCAGGACAGTGAGAAGCTGAATTTGGCTTGGTCCTTGGCTTGGTGTAAGCACTGCTCTGTAACAATTAAAAACAATTAAAACATCAGCATATTATTAACATTCTTCTCATCCTAAACCAGAACATAACATTCTATCAGTTACTAGGAAGAAACACCTTTTCATCAATCTTTAAACAGTAATTACTAAAGTTAAATTTTCCACAGACTTCTCCTTCTTGTGCTAGCAAACAATCCAAAGCTAGGCAATTTTGATACAAAGCAGTTCTCATCTTTATAACTCATTTAGATCAGTTCTCATCATTTATAACTATTTCTATTACAGCTAATAACCTAATTATTCTATTAAGTATATATACTGAGGTCCTATAGCCCCAGGATCTGTCTTCTGCCCATGTAGCTGGATCATAATAGGCAAACGCCTTCAGGGTCGATTCAGGCTTGTGTTACCGTTCGGCCTGTCAGGGTGATCCAGCTCCTGTAAAACGAATCACAATTTTATATAGGTTTAAAAAAGAGGTTTTTTATGTTATTTTCTCGGGACAACCTGATCTTAGTGTGGGAGAAGTCCGGTCGAGGCCCTCTCATTCGGCAGTCAATACCGATAGGGGTTGCCTCCCTCGGTAGACCATACACACCGCAGTGGAGGGTCCTGCCCCGGTCTTGCCTTCTCCCTTTTCTCCCTTTAGGCTTGTCCCCTTTATTTGGCATCCTTAATTCATGCAGAGCCTCGTTGCCAGAATATTAGTTCTCCCTTAGCTTGAGTTTCAGTTTCCCAGGAGCGGACTCAACCCTCCAAGTTTCAGTAGTTACTGGTCCTTTTATTCTGGATGCGTGGGTCCCTTTCTGCAGTTCTCACAGCTGTTTCAGTAGTCAGTAAAACAAGGTACAGTCCCTCACATCGAGGGTTCAGTGATTCTTCCCTCCCGTGGCTGCTTGTTGAAACACTTTATTTTTTATCTTCTGACAAGTTAAATAACAGTTATTTAATTTGCTTTGCCGTATGGCCCTTTCCAGGTTCCTGTAGCAGGATTCATCTGATAGCCTTTCAGGTTGATACAGATTTGACTACAGGGTTTTGGCATTCATCACTATCTCCACAGTTTCACAGCTGGACAGTCACATTCATTTATGTTGCATTCCTTCAGGGGCTCATCACCCCAGTCCTTGCAGTCTCTCTGCTGGTTACACACTTTATTGATATCTATGTATTCTCCACTTCTGCACTTGAATTTGCCAGGTCCAGAGCACTGAATAACATTGTTACAGTTTGCTTCATCAGTGCCATCCAGACAGTCTCTCACACCACTGCACTGCCTACTCCCATGGACACAGTTCACATCTGAACTGGTCTGGCCTACAGGTCCAGGAAGGGCAGTTAATTTCATCTCTTCCATCCTTACAGTAAGGATCTCTATCACATCGCCACAATTCTCTTCATCTTCTCCACTGTCACAGTCTTTTTCACCATCACATTTCCATGACACTGTTCTCATATGACACAGCTCAGCACTTTCATCAGACCCATCTTCACAATCCAGATCCCCATCACACTGCCATCTGTTTGGCACACACTGACCACTGTTGCACACAAAGTCAGATTCAGCACACATCTTCTTCACACATCTTCTTCACACAAACACTCTCATCACTGCCATCTGAGCAGTCTTCACATTTTACTCTAGCACCGTCGGCAGCAGTGCACAGTCAGGCGAAGGCGAGCAGCAGGCAGAGCGCCTCGCCTCGCACCCTCACCTGTGTCACTTATACTACTCCTATTACCCATGCTGTTAGTGTCAGTGGCATCCTCCTTTTCTTTTTGCCACTGACCATTCACCACAAATGGATGAGACACATGATTACTAGTTAGGAAAGAGAGTGTAATGTCTGCTATATGGCTGCAGGCAGTGCCAGCTGCAACCTTAGGTTTGTGAAAGAGCCTGCTGGTGGTCATTTGGCAGTGTAATCTGCGTCTCTGCACTCCTGCCCTGCAATAGAGCTTAGTCGTCATTAGTAACAGTTATAACACCGATCTGGGGACTAATAGTCTTTTTTGCATTGCAAGATAAACCTTTTATAAAAAGAATGCTAGAGTGAAGCAGCACAGCCGCTGCTGCCGCTGCCTCCATGGTTACGTCAGACAGGCTGCAGGGTCCTGATGTCCGCCCCTCTGCTCTGTGCCGACTGGCCACACGGTGAGGGTCGGCTACCGGTGTCCACTGACGCCTCTGGTCTCCCGTAGCAACTCGATCTTGGATGTCCCGCAATTACTTCAATTCCCCGCGTTTTCCGGCTTCTGTCCGGTCTATTCTGTGTCTCTCAGAGCCGTCCGTGGCTCTGCAGCGTCTCTCAGGGCTCTCTCCGTCCAGTGGTAGTCCCTCCGTAGTGTCTCGGGTCTCCCAGCGCCACTCCAGTCTCTCGGCACCGCTCCGGTCTCTCGGCCTGTTCAGGTCTCAGCGAGTCCAGGTCTCGGCCTGTGCAGGCCTCATATGTTGCAGAAAGCATGTCATATCATGCTCCTGCCTTTTTCTTGTCACAGTCAAAACGTTTAAGAGCAAAAATAGGATACACAAGATACACAAGATACACTGGGCACCACCACTCAAAACTTGGATAAAACAGCACTTCTTTTCAGTCTGTCAAGCACTTCGTTCGTCTCTGCCCACTCCCCTTGTGGAGAGTACGGAACAACGGATCGGAACTCTGCACTCGCTTTGCAGCAACGCTGCGTCTCACTCAAACAGCACAATCGCACACGGAGGCCTCCAGCACATCTCATTCATACCACAGGAATATAATTTAGAATGATAACCAACCAAACAAGTATTGTCTCTGACTGTGTTCTTTGTGAAGTGACTTGTAACACTTTGTTTCAAACCCTTACATTTACACAAATACTTTCAACACAAAATACATACAATATGCAAATATTACAATATACAAAATGTCAACACAAAATACATACATAAAAACACATACAATTATTAACACTCCAGTTAGTATCCCTCCAGCAGCTGAAAACATACCGTTTGTCTGCAGTTTCAGGAGATCTTTGCTCCTGCGGTGAGCAGCTGAGAGTGGAGTCCCCTCCGAGCAAAAACGCTCAGGGTGCACCTAGGGGCGTCCGCGCTGCAGTCGATCCCGCAGCCGAGCAGAGTGTCTCCTGCCTGGCTCACCAAAATGACTCACAGAAAGCTGACTCCACAATCAGTAAGATTGTAAAGTAGGTATGTTTACTCAGTTCCATGCAGCACGGGGCGGGTAGTCCCACCAAAGTCGTGCACGCCTAACGTGGCAAATTGCTCTAGTAAAGAGTTACATATACATGAACATTCCTATACATATACATATTCCTAAGCTGTCCCTTTGTGAGCAGTCCTCCTTATCTCAGACCCCTTGATTAAAGTCCGAACCATGAGGTTGTTTTTGATCTGGTTCTCGGGGTCCGAGAGGCTCCTGTTATCTGGTGGTATAAGTGCAGCACAGGCACAAATGTAGCACATATTCATTCTTAATCAATTGCTCTCAAATTTCTAATTCCAATGTTTCAGCTTGCTCTTTTCTGGATCCATGGGTATTCTACTATTAATGTTCAAAGCCTGACAGACCCCGTCCTCCGTGGATCAAAATACATGGGGTCTTAAGAGTTCTTTTGGTCATTCTATCATATAATACAGGATCATTTTTAATTTACTCTTTAATTTTCTGGGGCCCCTATTGTTCCAATTTCTAATCATTATTCGTAATGGACTTTTTGGTCATATATCTGGTAATTTGCTCCCTTTCTGGTCCTTGGTCTTCGATTTTATCTGACCCATCCGGGAATTTTACTAGTGGCAATTCCCACAGTCCTTGGTTGCCCCTAGTGAGAGTGTCTTGCAGGGGGTTTAGGACCTATCACCCACCCACGTATCCCTCCCTTCACCAGCCCAGCACCCCCGACAGGAGATTAGAACTGGTGAGAAAACAAAAAGACCTCCACACGGACTTTAGAAGTCTCAGTTACACTCTCACACACAAACACTAGCAACCGCACCTTTACCCAACCGGACGGTATCTTACGAATCAGTCGTATTCATCCAGAATCCAACTGGACGGTATCCACAAGCATCTCTGCTGTCTTCTATGAAAGAATATAAAGGAATAGAGGTAAGCAAACAGCGCTGGGTGCACCGGGAGTCTCCGCTCCACCAGGACGCACACCAGTTACATCAAGCAGCTGATTTTTATGCTCCTAGACTAATACATATTCATTACTACTTCTAAAAAAATAGATTATTAAAATTAGCTTCCGGGGTGCAGTCTCTCCTACTGGAGCATGCGCAGTCTCCTCTGGGGTCTCTTCTGGGGGTCTCTAGGGGTCTTTCATGCTGAAGGCTCTGATTCAAAGATCGAAGCCGAAATTCCTTTAAGTGGTATATTCTTTATTGCAGCGCTGGATGCACGGGGGATCTCTCCACCTATCGTGCATACCCAAAGCGGAAAGCAGTCTTGAATTTATACAATCAATCTATCAATATTCTACAAGTGCCTATACATATTCATTACCTATCCCCGCCTTCCCTCGCTTCTCATGCTAATTAGCCTTTTGGCACCTTGCGCCTGCGTAGAGCCTCCCAAGAATTGTGGGCAGGGGTCTTTGGGACGTGGGCAGGGGTCTTTGGGAGGAAGACCCCGAGTCTTCCTCACAGTGTACTTTTCACCTTTGGTCAGGAATCTGCTGAATTGGCATGTTTCTTAATTGCAAGAGCTGGTTGTTGCCAATTCTCCCGTTTGTTGTATCTTTATAATGAATTCCAATGTCCAGTTTCGAGAGTTATAGTCCTTACATTCGTTTCTCTGTCCGCCTGCCACTTCCTTATCATGAGTTCCAGTGTCTTGTTTCGAGATATACAGTCCTTGTCTGGGGATTGTCCTTGCCTCCCCAATACCTCCTTAATCAATCCCCCCTTTTCTTTTCCCATGCAAATTCTTTTGCATCAGATACTTTCTTTATTTACAGTAACACAACAAAGCAGGCATCTAAACAACATGCACACAAATATTCCTAACACTACTAATACGATTAGAGCAATGAATACTTGTTTCAACCATTGGAAATTGGGCAACCAGGAGGTTAACTTAGTCCATAGTTCACTAAAACTCCATGAAAGATCATCTTTACTGATCTCATGTAGGATCCTGGTCTGCTTCCATATTTCTTCCAGGTCGGTAGAGATCCTTCCACTCTGATCTACATACATACAACAACTTGTGTTTATTACTGTACAGACTCCCCCTTGAGTGGCCAGTAACAAGTCTAGGGCCATCCGATTTTGTAACACTACCTGTGATAAACTAGATATCTCTTCTTGTTGAGCCTTTATAGCATCCAGAATTTTGTTTTCTAACTTCTCTATAATTGCAGAAATATTAACTATTGCCTTTTCCAATTCACTCACTCCTAACCATGGGATAAACCATCGAACAAAACTATGAAAAGCGGTGTGTCTCTCTATCAATGGATTGTTAATTTTTCGTCTGATTCTCCGCATATGAGTTCTCAAGTAACCTCGAGGCACTACATCATGTACTGTCATATTGGGGACTACCGCTCCAAGAGTGCAAGTTCCCTTCCAATTCTCAGGCAAGACCTTACGGGCTGTATCGTTGCATAGCCAATACCACCCTTTTCCTTCTGGAACCGTCCAGCTGGTTGAATTTGCCCAGCCGCTAGTCGTAGGCCAGTCACTAGTGGCGTCCCCCAGGGCTCGGTGCTGGGGCCGGTCCTCTTTAATATCTTCATCGATGATCTGGACGAGGGCATCGAGTGCACCCTCAGTAAGTTCGCAGATGACACCAAGTTAGGTGCGTGTGTCGATCTGCTTGAGGGTAGGAAAGCTCTGCAGGAGGATCTGGATAGGCTGCACCGATGGGCTGAGGTCAACTGCATGAAGTTTAACAAGGCCAAGTGCCGGGTCCTGCACCTGGGGCGCAATAACCCCAAGCAGAGCTACAGGCTGGGAGAGGAATGGTTGGAAAGCTGCCAGGCAGAGAAGGACCTGGGAGTGATGGTGGACAGTCGGCTGAATATGAGCCAGCAGTGTGCTCAGGTGGCCAAGAAGGCCAACGGCATCCTGGCTTGTATTAGGAACAGCGTGACCAGCAGGGCTAGGGAGGTGATCGTCCCCCTGTACTCAGCTCTGGTGAGGCCGCACCTCGAGTACTGTGTTCAGTTTTGGGCCCCTCGCTACAAGAAGGACATCGAGGTGCTTGAGCGGGTGCAGAGAAGGGCGACGAAGCTGGTGAGGGGCCTGGAGAACAAGTCCTACGAGGAGCGGCTGAGGGTTAGGTTAAGGTTAAGGGTAAGGTTAAGGTTAAGTTTTAGGGTTAGGGTTAATGTAAGGGTCAGGGTAAGGGTTCAGGTAAGGTTTAGGGTTAGGGTTAGGTTCAGGATAAGTGTTAGGGTAAGGGTAAGGTTAATGGTAACCATAGGGTTACGGTAAGGGTAAGAATAAGGGTATGGGTAATGGTAAGGGCGAGGGTTAGGCTAAGGGTAAGTGTAAGGTTTAGATTTAGGCTAAGGGTAAGTGTAGCAGAAAGGGTAAGGTTTATGGTAAGGGTAAGTGTTAGGATAAGGGTAAGGTTTAGGGTTAGGTTAAGGGTAAGGGATAGGGTAAGGGTAAGGGTTACGGTAACGGTAAGGGTAAGGGTTACGGTAAGGGTACGGGTACGGGTAGAAGTATGTGTTAGAGTATGGGTTATGGTAAGGGTAAGGGTTAGGGTAAGGGTAAGTGTTGGGGTAATGGTTAGGGTTAATTTTAGGGTTAGGGTGAGGGAAAAGTAAGGGTAAGTGTTAGGTTAAGGTTAAGGGTAAGGTTAAGGTTAAGTTTTAGGGTTAGGGTTAATGTAAGGGTCAGGGTAAGGGTTCAGGTAAGGTTTAGGGTTAGGGTTAGGTTAAGGTTAAGTGTTAGGGTAAGCGGAAGTTGTATGGATAAGGATTAGTGTAAGGGATAGGGTAAGGGTAAGTGTTCGGGTAAGGGTAAGGTTAATGGTAACCATAAGTGTAAGGGTAAGGGTTAGGGTAAGGGGAAGAGTAAGGGTAAGGGTAGGGGAAGTCTAAGGTTATGGGTCAGGGTTAAAAGTTAGAGTAAGGGTTAGGGTTAGGGTTAGGTAAGGATAAGTGTTAGGGTAATGGTTACGGTTAATTTTAGGGTTATGTTGAGGGAACATAGCAACAGTGCGCGCAGTCGCAGAATATACCAGGATGTGCTGAGTAATCCCAGAATTAGCAAGGTATAAAAAGGGACCCTGGCAGGGGTGAGGTGCGTGCCATTGGCGGAGCTGAGACTCCCCGGCTGCCCAGTGCTGTTTTGCTTGATGTTTGCTTACTCAATAAATTCCTTTCTATGATTAATACAATGCTCTCTGAAAATTAATTAAGGGGGCAACTTATAACACTTTGGACGCTCAAAACCCAAACCCAAAAACTTTGGACGCTCAAAACCCTATCCCGAAAACAGGACGCTCAAAGCCCTAACCCAAAAACATTAGGATGCTCCAAGCCCTAACCCAAAAACATTCGGACGCTCAAAACCCAAACCCAAAACATTAAGATGCTCCAAACCCTATCCGGAAAACATTAGGTAGCTCAAAGACCTATCCCAAATACTTAGGACGCTCAAAACCCTATCCTGGAAACACTGAGATGCTCAGAACCCTATCCTCAAAATTTAGGACGCTCCAAACCCTAACCCAAAAACATTAGGACGCTCAAAGCCCCAACCCAAAACATTAGGACGCTCCAAACCCTATCCTGGAAACATTAAGATGCTCAAAACCCTATCCTGGAAACTGAGGATGCTCATTACCCAGACCCAAAATATTAAGATGCTCAAAACCCTAACCCAACTACTTAGGATGCTTGAAAGCCAATCCCAAAAAATTAGGGCACACAAAAGCCTAACCCCCAAAATTAAGATGCTCAAAATCCAAACCCCCAAAATTAGGATACTCAAAACCCTGGACCTGGAGAACCTAACCTGAAAAAACAAAACAAAACAAAAAAAAGATCTTAAAACCCTAACCGTAAATAACTGACCAAAAATAAAACCTTAAGACTCTAACCCTAAAAAACATATCAACACTACAACCCAAAAAACTCTAATACCCTAACACGCTAACCCTGAAACCCTTAAAACCCTAACCCCCAAACCCTTAAAACCCTAACCGTTAAAACTCCAACCCTAAAAACCTTAAAATCCTAAACATAAACCCTGAAACCCCTTACCCTGAAACCCAACCCTAGTGCCCAATCCCTGAAACCTTAAAACCCTGAATCAATCTGTAGCAAATAGCATAGGCTGAGTCGAGGATCTCAGTACAGTAGCATTATTATTCGAGATTACAATGGCGGGTGTCCCACAAGCAGGAGGGTGCCTACTAATTCCATACACAGTTTATACACTTTTTTTTTCTGCCGAGGACCGGGACCCTCCCGACCCTCCCCTGTTTCCCCTTTAACTGTGCTATTCAAGGTTCATAATCTAGCTGGTGCTTCACAGAAAATACACAGCTGCTGGCCTGTTACAAGTCACATTTCTTTTGAGGTTTTTACTCTTTGAGGTGGTAATGTTTCTTACGCCGTGATTTCCACCTAATTGCTGTAAGGATTCTGGTTGTCTGCGTTTTACAAGCTTGTCTGTTATAATAAATAAAAGTCCCAAATAGGATTACAATCAAAGTTTACAATTCACTGAATGAATAGAGGTAAGCAAACAGTGCTGGGTACGCCGGGAGTCTCTGCTCCACCAAGACGCGCACCAGTTATACACCAGTTACCTCCCTTAAGGGATATAGAGAAGCCCTCTCAGATACGTCCGTCCTACTTCTCCTGCATGCGGCCGGAGGTCGGTCTAATTCTGGTGCTGTTGGTGGTGGAAGCTGGGGCAACGGTGGTACTGGTGGCGATACCACAGCCACCGGAGGGGGAGCCGCCGGGGGTGGATTGTTAGGATATGGAGGTGGTAGCTTATCCAACGGCTCACGTTTATCTTCTTTTTCTTTGTCATGTTCTTCTTGTTCTTCAAATTTCTTACCTGCTTTTAGTGTAAATATTGAGGCTGGAAAAGGACGTGAAGTCCTCTTGATCCATAATCCTGCATAATCACTTTCTTCCTGGCTAAAAGGTTCCTTTGAATTAACATGGATATTTAAGGCCTGGCAAATCCAGTCTTTGAAGGATCCAAAAACAGGCCAAAAGACATGTAGTCTTAAAGGCTCCTTTGGCCATTCTGTCACATAATACTGGACCATTTTTAATTTACTTTTTCCTTTTCTGGGGTCCCTATCATTCCAATTTCTAATCGTTATTCCTAATGGACTTTCTGGTGGTATGACTGGTAATTTGCTCCCTTTCTTCTGGTCTCTGGTCTTCGATTTTGTCTGACCCATCTAGGAATTTTACTATGGCAATTCCCACAGCCCTTGGTTACCTTAGTAAGAGTGTCTTGCAGGGGGTCGAGGACCTATCACACACCCACAAATCCTATAGGAATCCCTTCGGTCCTTCACCGGCCAAGTCCCTCACGGGAGATTGGAACCGCGGTTAGAAGACCTCCACAATCGCTTCGGAACTAAGTTCCATCTCAGTCACACTCTTACACACACAGGCAACCGAACCCCACCCAACCGAACGGTATACGCTTTAAATGCTTACGACTCCGTCATCTTCGTTCGGATCTTCACACACACAATTATGGGCAAAATATAGTGCTGCAGCTGGCAAGGGAGCTGAAAAAAAGAATCAGAAACTTTGCTTACCTTTATTCAGGTTCAAGATGCCATTAGTTCCGACCTGACTCAAACAGCAGCCACCAAATGGTGGGGGTGCCTCTCCTAGATCAAACCAGAAATCAGGAACCAAAGCCCTCCCGGACGAGCGCCCGCTTGTAATAAATGACTGGGTCCCAAATAGGATTGCAATTGAAATTTACAATTTATTAAATGAATAGAGGTAAGCAAGCAGCGCTGGGTGCGCCAGGAGTCTCTGCTCCACCAAGACGCACACAAGTTACATCAGGCGGCTGGTTTTTATGCTGCTAGGCTAATACATATTCATTACTACTTCTACAAAAGGCAGGGTTATTCTAATTAGTTCCCAGAATCCAAACCCTCCCACTGGTGCAGGCGTTATCAGTCTCCGGTGGTCCCTCTGGGGGCCGCTCGTACTGAAGGCTCGTAGTCTTCCTCCCAGGCTTTTCTCTTGTCCATCTCCTTTGTCCATCTTGGCTGGATGGCAGACACTTGCATAGTGTCCCATGCAACAGTTGTAATAGTTAGCAGTTATTCTGAAACCCCTTTGTTCTCTTATCCCCTATTGACCCGAATTGCTGGACCATTCCTTTGCAAGATACAAGAACTATATATATTAACCACTCTGGTTTTCTTAGACTTTTCATCATATCATGCGGCCCTAGCATTGTTCCATATTGACACGAATCAGATGAACTCATTTCACACTGTTAAGCTGTCTTATCACTGCAAGCATATCTCAATACCACCTTCCTTCCCTCTACAGGATGTAACTGCGCAAAAACAACATTTTTATTCCCACAACCTTGATCCCCTTACCCTGAAATCCTTATTCCCCTTAAACCTAACAACTCTAACCACAACCCTAACCCTTATTATCAACCCCCTAACGCTAATGACACTGACCTTAATCCAAACCCCAAACTGTCCCTAACCCCAGACAACCAACAACGAAACACACACACACAAAGATGGAAACTACAAAAAAGGCAAAACCCACGATACAGGCCCCAAATCACAAATACGCAACCAAAATGCTACAGAAAAGCCCCAGATGCAGGCCCCAAATGCTACTGCTAGGCCTCAAAAGCTCAAGATGCATCCCAAAGCAAAAATGCAGACCCCAAACGTTACAGAAAAGCCCCCAAACCCAGGCTGCACAAGTCTACAAGCAGGCCCCAAACTGCCAACAGAAGCAGGCACCAACCACACCCAGATGCAGACCCCAACTGCCCACAAGCAGCTCCTACCCCACCACCCCCTCCCAAGAACTGGACTCCACCCAGACACTGGCCCAAGACCCGGACCCGACCCCCGCCAACCTCCCTACCCTCCCCCCCGACACAGGTGTACAAGCAGCTCACAACCCGCCCCTTCAGAGACCGGTCCCACTCCCCCCACCCCCCCCAAGACACGGGATGCAGAGGTGTACAACCAACTCCCAACTCCCTCCCCCTCAAAGGGAGGCCCCAAAGACCCCCAAATGGAGGCTCCTAGAGTGAACAAACAGCTCCCAACTTCCCCAGGCACAGGCCCCCCCCCCCCCCCCAAACACAGGCCACAAAGGTGTAGAAACAGCCCAGACCCCCCTCCAAGACCATGGCCCCTATAGTGTACAAGCAGCTCCCAACCACCCACAGATGCAGGCCCCAACCCTTCTCAAAAGGGAGGCACCTAGAATGCATGAGCAACTCCCAACCAGCCTAAACATAGGTCCAAAAGTGCACAAGCAGCTCCCAACCCCCCTCAAATACAGACCCCAAAAGTGTACAAGTAGCTCCCCCCCTGAGACAGGACCCAAAGGTGTACAACCAGTTCCCAACACCCCTGAGACACAGGCCCCAACCGCCCCCCCAGACACAGCGACCCAAATTCTACAAGCAGCTCCCAACCCCTGCCAGGCAGGCCCCCTACCCTATACAAGCAGCTCCCAACCCTCCCCCCCTGCCCCGAGGGAGGCCTTCAAGGCCCCCACAAACACAGGCCCCTACAGTGTACAGGCAGCTCCCAGCCACCCCCAGATGCTGGCCCCAAAGTTGTACAAACAGCTCCCAGCCACCCTGCAGAAACAGATTCCTACATTGTACAAGCAGTTCCCAGCCCGCTAGACACAGGCCCTGACCCCCCACACATGCAGGCCCCAAAGGTGTACAAGCAGCTCCCACCCCTCCCCCAGACGCAGGTCCCAAGCCCCCCCCCCCAAACACAGGCCCCTACAACCAGCACCCAACCCCCTACCCCCGATGCCAGGCCCAAAGGTGTAGAAGCAGCTCCAAACCTCCTCCCTCAACCCAGGCTCCAACAGTGTACAAGCACCTCCCAACCAACCCTCCCCTTACCCCCCCCCCCCCCCCGCCCCCCGACACAGGCTCCAAAGGAATACAAAGAGCTCCCACCCCTCCCCCAGATGCTGGTCTCAATCCCCCCCCCGCCCCCAGAAGCAGGCCCCAAAGGTGTAGAGTCAGCTCCCAACCCCCTCAATGCCGGCCCCAAGGGTCTACAAGCAGCTCCCCCCTTGCCCCCAGATACCGGCCCCCAGACACAGACCCCAAAAGCCTAATCACAGGCCCTGAACTCTAGAGGCAGGCTCCAAAACCCAGGACAAAGCCCCAGTGGTTCGAGACAGGGCCCAAATCCCAGACACAGGCCCCAAACGCTAAACATATGCCAAAAAAAGTATTAGTGCTGGTGCCAAATGTTACAGACAGGCCCAAAAGCCCGAGATGCTCAAGGCTGAGACGTAACTTGGCTTTCTGAATTACTGGAAAGCAGCTTTCATTCTCAGATAATTGTGTGCAGGCTAGATAGGATGGGGCTTCAGGCACCTCTTCACCTGAGGAAACACACTGCCATCAGGCACCACTGTGCAAGACAAGCTTGTTCTGCTAGAACACCCTACTCAGATGCACTGTGGCATTCAAGTGAACTGCTTTCATGCAAATATAACGACTGATGTTACAACCCACCTTGCCTGTGGCACCTGATGAACAGAAGAGTAAGCCACCGCAGCGCTTCAAAACCATCCCTGCACATGCCGCTCCCTGTCGCTCTCTGGCCTTATCTCATATCCTTATCCACTTCTGTGGAGAGCCTGCCATGGCACCTGCAAAGCAAGACGGACACCTTTCATAGTCACCTTGTGCTACTTGGTCGTTCTGCTCCAACCCAGCTCATGACCAGCCCCTCTTCTTACACAGCTCTTCAGAGTGCAGTTTGCTCCTTTGAGCCTGTGCGAGACACCTGTGAAAGAAAAAGAAACGCATAGGCCGATGCAGCATCCAAAGACACAGCACAACTAGGTAAGTTACTCTCATCTGCTCCCTTACCTCTGCCGCTTACCAGCCCCCGAGGCAGATGCTTCAATCTACCCTCTTCAAACAGCTACAACACCTCTAAAAGACAAAGAGGGGATGCCTAGAGGAACAGTGAGACCTACAACACAACAACTGCTACATCTGTTCCTCACTCACCTTGCCAGAGGCAGCTCTGCGTGTGACATCCCAGGTTGTACACTGCGTTACCTAACCCTTACTGTAACCCTTACCCTAAACCTTCTCACCCTTACCATTACCCAAATCCTTACCTTTACTTTTTCCTTACCCTTACTCTTTCCTTTAACCATAACCTTACCCTTACCCTATACCTTACTCCAACCCTTCCCCTTACCTTCCCCTTCCCCTTACACTTAACCTAACCCTTACCCTTCTGCTTCCCCTAAAACATATCCTAACACATTCCCTTACCCTTACACTTACCCTAACCCTTTCTATTACCCTTACACTTACTCTTGCCCTAATCCTTGCATGCACCCTTACACTTATCCTAACCCTTACCCTTACCCATACTCAAACCCTTACTCTAACCCTTACCCTGACCCGTACCCTTACCCTTACCCTTAACCTAAGCCTAAACCTTAAACCTTACTTTAAAGCTTACCCTTTCTGCTACACTTACCCTTAGCCGAAATCTAAACCTTACACTTACCCTTAGCCTAACCCTCACCCTTACCATTACCCATACCCTTATTCTTACCCTTACCGTAACCCTTACCTTTACACTTACGGTTACCATTAACCTTACCCTTACCCTAACATTTATCCTTAACCTAACCCTTACCCTAAACCTTACCCCAACCCTTACCCTGACCCTTACATTAACCCTAACCCTTACCCTAAAACTTACACATACTCTTAACCTTAACCTTACCCTTAACATTCACCTAATACTTACGCATACGTTTTCCTGACTTTAACCCTAAAACTAACCCTAACCATTACCCTAACATTTAACCTTACCCTAACCCTAACCCTTACTCTAACCCTTACCCTGACCTGTACCCTTACCCTTATACTTACCCTAATTCTTACCCATACCCTAACACATATTTGTACCCTTAACCTTACCGTTACCCTTAACCTTACCCTTACCCTTACTCTATCCGTTACCCTTACGCTTACCCTTAACATAAACCTTACCCTTGACCTTACCCTTACCATAAGCCATACAACAACACTTACATGTACACTTACGCTTGCACTTACCCTAGCAATTACTCGTACAATTACCCTTAACCTTACTATTAAGCTAACCCTAAACCTTACCCTTATCCTAACACTTACCCTTATCCTAAACCTTACCCTTTCTGCTACACTTACCCTTTGCCTAATTCTAAACCTTACCCGAACCCTCACCCTTACCTAAATCTAACTAAAATCTAACCATTACCCTAACCCCTCACCCTTAGAATATACATATTTTTACCCTTTACCTAAACCTTTACCCCAACCCTTACCTTGACCCTTACATTAACCCTAATCCTTACACTAAACCTTACACTTACTCTTAACCTTAACCTTAGCTGTAACCTAATACTTACTCTTACGTTTCCCTCACCCTAAACCTAAAATTAGCCTAACCATTACCCTAACACTTACCCTTACCCTAACCCTTACTCTAACCCTTACAATGACCCGTACTTTTACACATACCCTTACACTTACCCTTACTCTTAAACTTACACTAACCCTTACCCTTAACTAAATCTAACCCTTACAGTAAACATCATCCTTACCCTTACCATTATCCCTTCTCTTACCCTTATCCTAAACATTTCCCAAACCCTTACCCTTACATTAAACCTAACCCTTACCATAACTCTTAACCTTATCCTTAAACTTAACCTAATACTTACCCTTCCGTTTCCCTCACCCTAAACCTAAAATTAGCCTAACCATTACCCTAACACTTACCCTTACTCTAACCCTTACCCTGAACTTAAGTGGAAGTGTTAGGATAATGTTAACCTTAAGGGTGACCCTTAAGCTTATCCTTAATGTTTATGGTTAGGTTAAGAGTAATTGTACGAGTAATTACTAGGATAAGTGTAAGCGTAAGTGTACATGTAAGTGTTGATGTATGGCTTATGGTAAGGGTAAGGTAAAGGGTAAGGTTTATGTTAAGGGAAAGTGTAAGAGTAACGGATAGAATAAGGGTAAGTGTAACGGTTAAGTGTTAGGGTAATGGTTAGGGTTAATTTTAGGATTAGGGTGAGAAAAATGTAAGGTTAAGTACTAGCTTAAGGTTAAGGGTAAGGTTAAGGTTAAGAGTAAGTGTAAGGTTTAGGTTAAGGGTTAGGGTTAATGTAAGGTTCAGGGAAAGGTTTGGGGTAAGGTTTAGGGTTAGGTTCAGCTTAAGGGTAAGGGTTGGGGTAAGGTTAAGGGTATGGATAAGGATAAGTGTAAGGGATAGGGTAAGGGTAAGGGTTAGCGTAAGGGTAAGATTAATGGTAAGGTTTACGTTAAGGGTAAGCGTAAGGGTAACGGATAGAGTAAGGGTAAGGGTAACGGTAAGGTTAAGGGTAAAAATATGTGTTAGGGTATGGGTTATGGTATGGGTAAGAGTTAGGGTAATGTAAGGGTAAGGGTGAGTGTAAGGGTATGGGTCAGGGTAAGGGTTAGAGTAAGGGTTAGGGTTAGGGTAAGGGTAAGTGTTAGAATAATGGTTAGGGTTAATTTTAGGGTTAGGGTGAGGGAAACGTAAGGGTAAGTATTGGGTTAAGGTAAGGGTAAGTGTAAGGTTTAGATTTAGGCTAATGGTAAATGTAGCAGAAAGGGTAAGGTTTACGATAAGGGTAAGTGTTAGGGTAAGGGTAAGGTTTAGGGTAACATAAAGGGTAAGGATTACGGTAAGGGTAAGGGTACGGGTAGAATTTGTTAGAATATGGCTTATGGTAAGGGTAAGGTTTAGGGTAAGAGTAAGTGTAAGTGTATGTGTAAGGGTACGGGTCATTGTAAGGGTTAGAGTAAGGGTTAGGGTAAGGGTAGGTGTTAGGGTAATGGTTAGGGTTAATTTTAGGGTTAGGGTGAGGGAAACGGAAGGGTAAGTATTAGGTTAAGGTTAAGGGTAAGGTTAAGGTTAAGAGTAAGTGTAAGTTTTAGGGTAAGGGTAAGGGTTAATGTAAGGGTCAGGGTAAGGGTTAAGGTAAGGTTTAGGGTTAGAGTTAGGTTAAGGTTAAGTTTTAGGGTAAGGGTAAGTTTTATGTATAAGGATAAGTGTAAGGGTAAGTGTTAGGGTAAGTGTAAGGATAAGGATAAGTGTACAAGTCAGGGTAAGGTTTAGAGTTAGGATTAGGGTTTGGGTTAGGGTAAGGGTAAGTGTTAGGGTAATGGTTAGGGTTAATTTTAGGTGTATGGTGACGGATAAGAAAGGGTAAGTAGTAGGTTAAGGTTAAGCGTAAGGTTAAGGTTAAGAGTAAGTGTAAGTTTTAGGGTACGGTTTAGGGTTAATGTAAGGGTCAGGGGAAGTGTTTGAGTAAGATTTAGGGTTAGGGTAAGAGTAAGTATATGGGTAATGGTAAGGGTAAGTGTTAGGGTTAGGGTAAGTGTAAGGTTTAGATTTAGGCTAAGGGTAAGTGTAGCAGAAAGGGTAAGGTTTACGGTAAGTGTAAGTGTAAGGATAAGGTTAAGGTTTAGGCTTACGTTAAGGGTAAGGGTAATGCTTTGGTAAGGGTAAGAATAAGGGTAAAGGTAAGGGTTACGGTAAGGGTAAGGGTACTGGTAGAAGTATGTGTTAGAGTACGGCTTATGGTAAGGGTACAAGTAGCTCCCCCCCCAGAGACAGGACCCAAAGGTGTACAACCAGTTCCCAACACCCCTGAGACACAGGCCCCAACCCCCCCCCCAGACACAGGGACCCAAATTCTACAAGCAGCTCCCAACCCCTGCCAGGCAGGCCCCCTACCCTATACAAGCAGCTCCCAACCCTCCCCCCCCCCCCCCGAGGGAGGCCCCCAAGGCCCCCACAAACACAGGCCCCTACAGTGTACAGGCAGCTCCCAGCCACCCCCAGATGCTGGCCCCAAAGTTGTACAAACAGCTCCCAGCCACCCTGCAGAAACAGATTCCTACATTGTACAAGCAGTTCCCAGCCCGCTAGACACAGGCCCTGACCCCCCACACATGCAGGCCCCAAAGGTGTACAAGCAGCTCCCACCCCTCCCCCAGACGCAGGTCCCAAGCCCCCCCCCCCAAACACAGGCCCCTACAACCAGCACCCAACCCCCTACCCCCGATGCCAGGCCCAAAGGTGTAGAAGCAGCTCCAAACCTCCTCCCTCAACCCAGGCTCCAACAGTGTACAAGCACCTCCCAACCAACCCTCCCCTTACCCCGCCCCCCGACACAGGCTCCAAAGGAATACAAAGAGCTCCCACCCCTCCCCCAGATGCAGGCCTCAACCGCCCCCCGCCCCCAGAAGCAGGCCCCAAAGGTGTAGAGTCAGCTCCCAACCCCCTCAATGCTGGCCCCTAGGGTCTACAAGCAGCTTCCCCCTTGCCCCCAGATACCGGCCCCCAGACACAGACCCCAAAAGCCTAATCACAGGCCCTGAACTCTAGAGGCAGGCTCCAAAACCCAGGACAAAGCCCCAGTGGTTCGAGACAGGGCCCAAATCCCAGACACAGGCCCCAAACGCTAAACATATGCCAAAAAAAGTATTAGTGCTGGTGCCAAATGTTACAGACAGGCCCAAAAGCCCGAGATGCTCAAGGCTGAGACGTAACTTGGCTTTCTGAATTACTGGAAAGCAGCTTTCATTCTCAGATAATTGTGTGCAGGCTGATTAAGGAGGTATTGGGGAGGCAAGGACAATCCCCAGACAAGGACTGTATATCTCGAAACAAGACACTGGAACTCATGATAAGGAAGCGGCAGGCGGACAGAGAAACGAATGTAAGGACTATAACTCTCGAAACTGGACATTGGAATTCATTATAAAGATACAACAAACGGGAGAATTGGCAACAACCAGCTCTTGCAATTAAGAAACATGCCAATTCAGCAGATTCCTGACCAAAGGTGAAAAGTACACTGTGAGGAAGACTCGGGGTCTTCCTCCCAAAGACCCCTGCCCACGTCCCAAAGACCCCTGCCCACAATTCTTGGAAGGCTCTGCGCAGGCGCAAGGTGCCAAAAGGCTAATTAGCATGAGAAGCGAGGGAAGGCGGGGATAGGTAATGCATATGTATAGGTGCTTGTAGAATATTGATAGATTGATTGTATAAATTCAAGACTGCTTTCCGCTTTGGGTATGCACGATAGGTGGAGAGATCCCCCGTGCATCCAGCGCTGCAATAAAGAATATACCACTTAAAGGAATTTCGGCTTCGATCTTTGAATCAATTTGGCGACCCAGATGGGACAACCTCTCTGCCGGACCGCAGGACCCGCTGGGGACAGGACTCCCTAGGGTACCCCCGGGATTTCCCGGAGGGACTCCTCGACTCACCGGATCACTGCGGAGGCAGACAAGGACCCCATCATTGTAAGTGAGTATATTCTCTATTCTGGTTTGGTTTTCTGGTAGACCGGTCATCTGGAACTGTCTGTAAGTCAGAAGGTGATCTTCTGTGAGGCAGTGTTTGGTATATACTTTGTGGTTAGCACCATAAGTACATGTTTGGGGACCTTAAGGAAGGAGCTCGCTTTAAGGTCCATCTGGAATTGTGTTGTCTATTTCGGTTTTCTGACTCATGGAGTATGGTATTTAACTCTGGTTATTGTTACTGCGATTTTGGCTATTTTCCTGGTGGTAATAGTAGGTTCGTGGCATTGTTATAAGAAAGATATCGTTACGGTGTTACACAGTTCGGTTTTCTGACTTATCGCATGTGGAATTTGACTCTGACTATTGTTACTGTGATTTTGGCAATATTGCTGGTAATAGTAGTTTTGTGACATCGCTACTGAAAGATATTGCGTGCCCGTAGTTTTGTGAGTGATACGTTTTGTGATACGCTTTTGTAAGTAACGTGTGTATTCTGAAAGTGTAAACTGGAAACTGGGGGGGCAAACAAGCAGTGAAATTTTAAAGAAAAGTGTGTTAGGATGTGTTTTAAGTCACTGGAAGGATATTGGAGGATCTGCCGGTGGAAGCGTGAACAGGAAAACATTGATAAAATATCGTAACCAGTGGTGGCCGCTTTATAAGCTGGAATGTGGAGAAAAGTGGCCCCTAAATGGAACTTTAAACTATAATATTTTGCTACAGTTAATGTTGTTTTTTTGAGAAGCAGAACAGGATGAAATGTTGTATACTGATGTTTCAGCATCTTGGTGGGAAAAGGTATGGAATTAAGTTGGCCCCTGACTGAACCTTTGATGTTGGCATTAGAGAAGTACAGGCTGGAGAAAGATAAAGGAAGTGTTAAAAGGGTTGTTGAAAGTGTTAAAGGTGTTTGAAGTTGAATGAGCAGGGAAAGAGGATGTAGGAATGTTAATAGTTCTGCCTCTGCCCGAGGCAGAGATCTTAAAATCATGGGTGTTAGCCCTTTAGGGCAAAGGGACCATGATGGGTCCGAGAGAGTTGTCACAGAAACAGAAAAGAGGTACACTCTTAAAACAACCTGAGTTCATGTGCGAGCTCAGATTGCTGATGGAACCGTTCAGGGAACTGTGGACAATTGCATTCCCCTGACCGACCCCCACTAAGACCCGAATCATCCTGAAAATCATGAACGGTTAAGTAAATACTAAAACCTGGATGAATTGGGAATTGAGAATATGCTTCCAACAAGGTCTAAAAGAAAGCCCTATGGAATTTTTGGACCAATTCTGAAATGTAATGAAAATAAATAAATAAATAAATAAATAAATAAAACAAAACGGTTTGGACCTGGCTTTGGAGGACAAATTGACTAGCCTTTTCCTAGGGTAATCAACCCCTGATTTCAACAGGAATAACGGGGACCTGGGGAATCTACCCTAGCGGATCCTCCACTGGTTATAATGAAGCTAGGGGAGGAATGGAAGTGAAATTTCTTATTGCTATGGGGCAACGTATTCAGTTCTAAATCAAGCATTAATGCCTTCACAGAATTATTATGTTAGGGTAAAAGGTGTGTTGTGGTTTAACCCGGCCGGCAGCTAAACACCACGCAGCTGTTCGCTCCCCCTCCCCCTCCCTCTCTGGGACGGGGGAGAGAAATGGAAAGTGAAGCCCGTGAGTTGAGATAAAGACAGTTTAATAAGACAAAATAATAATAATAATAATAATAATAATAATAATAATAATAATAATAATAATAATAATAATAATAATACAATGATGATAATAGTACCACTACTAATAATGTGTACAAACAAGTGATGCACAATGCAATTGCTCACCACCCGCTGACCGATGCCCAGCCTAACCCCGAGCAGTCCGGCCCCCTCCCCCTGGCTAGCCACCCCTATGTATTGTTTAGCCTGACGTCAGATGCTATGGAATACCCCTTTGGCTAGTTTGGGTCACCTGTCCTGGGTCTGTCCCCTCCCAGCTCTTACTGCACCCCCAGCCTGCCTGTTGGCAGGACAGAGCAAGAAGCTGAGATGTCCTTGGCTTGCTATAAGCATTGCTCTGCAACAATTGAAACATCGGGGTGTTATCAGCACTCTTCTCATCCTAAGCCAAAACATAGCATTCTCTCAGCTACTAGGAAGAAAATTAACTCTGTTCTAACTGAAACCAGGACAAGGTGTAACCGAAAAGGCTTATTTTTGTGAACCTTTGAAGTACAAGTTAGGGAAACAATGGGGCATACACAGATTTTTATCTATGCCTAGCTCCTCATGGGCATTCTTAGGTAGAGATTTATTAGAGCAAGTAGGAGCAGAAATTGTCTTTGAAAAAGGGAAAATGGAATTAAGAACAGGAGAAGAACAACTAATAAATGTGTTAAGCTTGGCACTAATACAAACTGACCCTAAAAGTGAAATACCTTTAGAGATCACAGATCAAGTATGTCCAGGAGTTTGGGCTACCGAAGTCCCTGGAAGAGGTAAAAATGTGACCTTAATAATTATTAAATTAAAGCCAGGAGAGAAACCCGTTAAGGTTAAGTAATATCCTTTGAGGATAGAAGATAGGAAAGGAATTAAAGAGATAATTGATCAATTTTTACAGTATGGATTATTGATTGAATGCGAATCAGAATACAATGCACCCATATTGCCAATTAAAAAGGCAGATGAAAAAGCTATAGGCTAGTTCCGGATTTGAGGGCCATAAATAAAATCACTGAGGATATACATCCAGTAGTGGCAAACCCTTATACTTTGCTGACTAAATTAAAGAATAGTCAAGTCTGGTTTACCGTACTGGATTTAAAAGATGCCTTCTTCTGCCTAGGCTTAGCCACAGAAAGCCAAAACCTATTCGCCTTTGAATGGGAAAATCCCGATTCAGGCAGAAAGACGCAGCTTACGTGGACATTACTACCTCAAGGATTCAAGAATAGCCCCACTATTTTTGGAAACCAATTAGCAAGGGAACTCGAAACATGGATACCTCCGGACACTGAAGGTGCTTTGTTACAATATGTAGATGATCTCTTAATAGCTACCGAGACTAAAGGGAGTTGTATTCAATGGACTATAAGTCGTCTTAATTTTCTGGGTTTAAATGGATATCAAGTCTCTTGACAGAAAGTCCAGCTGGCTCAACAAAGTGTGACCTATCTGGGATTTGACATTTCGGAAGGACAACGAGAACTAGGAACTGAACATAAGGAAGTCATTTGCCGGACTCCAGAACCTCAAATGGTAAAGGAGCTACAAACCTTTTTAGGAATGACAGGTTGGTGTCGCCTTTGGATTTATAATTATGGACTATTGGTAAAGCCTCTATGTGAATTGATAAAGATTAACCAGTCAAAGTTAGTCTGGACTGGAGAAGCACAAAAAGTCTTTAAACAACTTAAACAAGAATTGATGATTTTGAAATATCAAGCAATATTGGTAGAACAGGACAACGTGGAAATTGTGATAACTAATATTGTGCATCTAGCCTCTTTTCTTAGTGATGCTCCGGCACAAGCTGTGATTCACGATTGTTTAGAAACTCTAGAGACTGTGTATTCCAGCCGACCAGACCTTAAGGAGGAGCCCATGGAAGATGCGGAAGAAACTTGGTTCACGGATGGGAGCAGTTTTGTTACGCAAAGACAACGTAAAGCTGGATATGCTATAACAACTACTCAGCAGGTAATCGAGTCTAAGCCTTTACCCCCTGGAACATCAGCTCAAAAGGCGGAGATAGTTGCTCTCACGAGAGCATTGGAACTGGCAGCGGGAAAAAGGGTAAATATTTGGACAGATTCTAAATATACATTCGGCGTGGTACATGCTCATGGAGCAATTTGGAAAGAACATGGATTGCTGACCGCTCAGTGAAAACACAAAGTATGCTGAAGAAATTTTAAAATTGTTAGAGGCTGTAAAACAACCAGAAAAGGTAGCTATCATGCATTGTCAGGGACACCAAAAGGGGAACACCGATTTTGAAATTGGAAAATCGATTGGCAGAGGCTAAGCAGGCAGCTGAAATAACTGAGGTGAAGGCATTGTCTTTGATACCAGACGGTAAAATCCAAACTATATCCAAATTATACAAAAGAAGACTTAAAATTAATTGAAGATTTGAAAGGTAAAATGAAACCAGATGGATGAGTATATTTAAAAGATAACCACATAGTAATACCCTCTAGTTTGACATGGCCCATAGTTCTTACAGAACACAATAAAACGCATTGGGGAGCTGGCACACTGCATAAGAGCCTGAGTCAGACATTAGTGGGACGATATGATAAAACAAGTAACTCAACAATGTAGCATTTGCTTACACAATAACCCCAATACCAAGGATAGAATAAAATTTGGAATAATCGGTAAAGGAAATTATTTGGGGCAACAGTGGCAAATTGATTTTTCAGAACTCCCTAGAAAAGGGGGGTATCATTATTTACTGGTTCTGACTGACACGTTTTCAGGAAGGCCTGAAGCCTTTCCCTGTCGAACAAACAAAGCAAGAGAAGTGGTTAAAGTCTTGTTAAATGAAATAATACCATGCTTTGGGATTCTAGTAGCAATGTCTTCTGATAGAGTTTCACATTTTTGTGCACAAGTGGTAGACCAGATAAGTAAGATTCTAAAGATAGATTGGCAACTGCATACTCCTTATAGACCACAGGCAAGTGGACAGGTAGAAAAAATGAACCATTTAATTAAACAATAAATAGCTAAAATTGGATAAGAAGCTAATTTGTCATGGCCTCAATCCCTCCCTTTAGCATTACTTGGAATTAGAGTTAAACCTAGAATAAAAGGAAATTTGAGTCCCTTCAAAATCTTATATGGAAGGCCATAGCAATTTCTATTTAGTGGAGAGGACCTAACGCAGTTAGGATCAGAATATTTATATGCTTATATAACTGAACTTCAGAAACAATTAAATAAAGTACATACATTTGTTTTAGGGACCAGGGCTAGAGGGTTGGATCAACCAATCCACCCCTTTAAGCTCGGGGATTATATATATATAAAGACTTTTTCAGGACAACCCGTGCAGGAAAAATGGAAGGAAAGTGGATGGGAGCATACCAAGTATTACTGCCAACACACACCGCCATTAAGATTAAGAAGCAAGCAGCTTGGATCCGCAATTCAAGGGTGAAGAAGGCCCCGGCGAGGATATGGACCACCACTCCAATTGGACCAACAAAATTACGGTTTTCCAGATCCTAATGATTGCAGGGGTGCGGTTCTCGGATTTGGGGTGGGCAACTTGGGATGAGAACTTACACCTGACCTTAATACAAACAATTTCTCAAGTAACTAATAAGACGAACTGTTGGGTATGCACCCATCTGCCACAGCATGGGAATAAGGGTGTATCGTTAATTGGGATTCCCTTGCCTGCAAACTTATCTTGGACTAATTTGTGGGAAAACACATCTTGGGGTCGAAAATATTAAGCAGTTTTGGAACTAGAAGTGAGTAGCTTCTTGCCGTTAGAATCCTATTATGTGTGTGTACAAAGGTGTAACCCGCCTAAGGGTATAGGAAAACAGCATTGTATAAATACGGATACTACCTATGTGGGAAATCAGACATCTTGTAATTGAACAATTGATATTAGTACGACTAGCGGCTGGGCAAATTCAACCAGCTGGATGGTTCCAGAAGGAAAAGGGTGGTATTGGCTATGCAATGATACAGCCCGTAAGGTCTTGCCTGAGAATTGGAAGGGAACTTGCACTCTTGGAGCGGTAGTCCCCAATATGACAGTACATGATGTAGTGCCTCGAGGTTACTTGAGAAATCATATCCGGAGAATCAGATGAAAAATTAACAATCCATTGGTAGAGAGACACACCCCTTTTCATAGTTTTGTGCGATGGTTTATCCCATGGTTAGGAGTGAGTGAATTGGAAAAGGCAATAGTTAATATTTCTGCAATTATAGAGAAGTTAGAAAACAAAATTCTGGATGCTATAAAGGCTCAACAAGAAGAGATATCTAGTTTATCACAGGTAGTGTTACAAAATCGGATGGCCCTAGACTTGTTACTGGCCACTCAAGGGGGAGTCTGTACAGTAATAAACACAAGTTGTTGTATGTATGTAGATCAGAGTGGAAGGATCTCTACCGACCTGGAAGAAATATGGAAGCAGACCAGGATCCTACATGAGATCAGTAAAGATGATCTTTCATGGAGTTTTAGTGAACTCCATGGAATAAGTTAACCTCCTGGTTGCCCAATTTCCAATGGTTGAAACAAGTATTCATTGCTCTAATCGTATTAGTAGTGTTAGGAATATTTGTGTGCATGTTGTTTAGATGCCTGCTTTGTTGTGTTACTGTAAATAAAGAAAGTATCTGATGCAAAAGAATTTGCATGGGAAAAGAAAAGGGGGGATTGATTAAGGAGGTATTGGGGAGGCAAGGACAATCCCCAGACAAGGACTGTATATCTCGAAACAAGACACTGGAACTCATGATAAGGAAGCGGCAGGCGGACAGAGAAACGAATGTAAGGACTATAACTCTCGAAACTGGACATTGGAATTCATTATAAAGATACAACAAACGGGAGAATTGGCAACAACCAGCTCTTGCAATTAAGAAACATGCCAATTCAGCAGATTCCTGACCAAAGGTGAAAAGTACACTGTGAGGAAGACTCGGGGTCTTCCTCCCAAAGACCCCTGCCCACGTCCCAAAGACCCCTGCCCACAATTCTTGGAAGGCTCTGCGCAGGCGCAAGGTGCCAAAAGGCTAATTAGCATGAGAAGCGAGGGAAGGCGGGGATAGGTAATGCATATGTATAGGTGCTTGTAGAATATTGATAGATTGATTGTATAAATTCAAGACTGCTTTCTGCTTTGGGTATGCACGATAGGTGGAGAGATCCCCCGTGCATCCAGCGCTGCAATAAAGAATATACCACTTAAAGGAATTTCGGCTTCGATCTTTGAATCAATTTGGCGACCCAGATGGGACAACCTCTCTGCCGGACTGCAGGACCTGCTGGGAACAGGACTCCCTAGGGTACCCCCGGGATTTCCCGGAGGGACGCCTCGACTCACCGGATCACTGCGGAGGCAGACAAGGACCCCATCATTGTAAGTGAGTATATTCTTTATTCTGGTTTGGTTTTCTGGTAGACCGGTCATCTGGAACTGTCTGTAAGTCAGAAGGTGATCTTCTGTGAGGCAGTGTTTGGTATATACTTTGTGGTTAGCACCATAAGTACATGTTTGGGGACCTTAAGGAAGGAGCTCGCTTTAAGGTCCATCTGGAATTGTGTTGTCTATTTCGGTTTTCTGACTCATGGAGTATGGTATTTAACTCTGGTTATTGTTACTGCGATTTTGGCTATTTTCCTGGTGGTAATAGTAGGTTCGTGGCATTGTTATAAGAAAGATATCGTTACGGTGTTACACAGTTCGGTTTTCTGACTTATCGCATGTGGAATTTGACTCTGACTATTGTTACTGTGATTTTGGCAATATTGCTGGTAATAGTAGTTTTGTGACATCGCTACTGAAAGATATTGCGTGCCTGTAGTTTTGTGAGTGATACGTTTTGTGATACGCTTTTGTAAGTAACGTGTGTATTCTGAAAGTGTAAACTGGAAACTGGGGGGGCAAACAAGCAGTGAAATTTTAAAGAAAAGTGTGTTAGGATGTGTTTTAAGTCACTGGAAGGATATTGGAGGATCTGCCGGTGGAAGTGTGAACAGGAAAACATTGATAAAATATCGTAATCAGTGGTGGCCGCTTTATAAGCTGGAATGTGGAGAAAAGTGGCCCCTAAATGGAACTTTAAACCATAATATTTTGCTACAGTTAATGTTGTTTTTTGAGAAGCAGAACAGGATGAAATGTTGTATACTGATGTTTCAGCATCTTGGTGGGAAAAGGTAGGGAATTAAGTTGGCCCCTGACTGAACCTTTGATGTTGGCATTAGAGAAGTACAGGCTGGAGAAAGATAAAGGAAGTGTTAAAAGGGTTGTTGAAAGTGTTAAAGGTGTTTGAAGTTGAATGAGCAGGGAAAGAGGATGTAGGAATGTTAATAGTTCTGCCTCTGCCCGAGGCAGAGATCTTAAAATCATGGGTGTTAGCCCTTTAGGGCAAAGGGACCATGATTGGTCTGAGAGAGTTGTCACAGAAACAGAAAAGAGGTACACTCTTAAAACAACCTGAGTTCATGTGCGAGCTCAGATTGCTGATGGGACCGTTCAGGGAACTGTGGACAATTGCATTCCCCTGACCGACCCCCACTAAGACCCGAATCATCCTGAAAATTATGAACGGTTAAGTAAATACTAAAACCTGGATGAATTGGGAATTGAGAATATGCTTCCAACAAGGTCTAAAAGAAAGCCCTATGGAATTTTTGGACCAACTCTGAAATGTAATGAAAATAAATAAATAAATAAATAAATAAATAAAACAAAACGGTTTGGACCTGGCTTTGGAGGACAAATTGACTAGCCTTTTCCTAGGGTAATCAACCCCTGATTTCAACAGGAATAACGGGGACCTGGGGAATCTACCCTAGCGGATCCTCCACTGGTTATAATGAAGCTAGGGGAGGAATGGAAGTGAAATTTCTTATTGCTATGGGGCAACGTATTCAGTTCTAAATCAAGCATTAATGCCTTCACAGAATTATTATGTTAGGGTAAAAGGTGTGTCGTGGTTTAACCCGGCCGGCAGCTAAACACCACGCAGCTGTTCGCTCCCCCTCCCCCTCCCTCTCTGGGATGGGGGAGAGAAATGGAAAGTGAAGCCTGTGAGTTGAGATAAAGACAGTTTAATAAGACAAAATAATAATAATAATAATAATAATAATAATAATAATAATAATAATAATAATAATAATAATAATAATACAATGATGATAATAGTACCACTACTAATAATGTGTACAAACAAGTGATGCACAATGCAATTGCTCACCACCCGCTGACCGATGCCCAGCCTAACCCCGAGCAGTCCGGCCCCCTCCCCCTGGCTAGCCACCCCTATGTATTGTTTAGCCTGACGTCAGATGCTATGGAATACCCCTTTGGCTAGTTTGGGTCACCTGTCCTGGGTCTGTCCCCTCCCAGCTCTTACTGCACCCCCAGCCTGCCTGTTGGCAGGACAGAGCAAGAAGCTGAGATGTCCTTGGCTTGCTATAAGCACTGCTCTGCAACAGTTAAAACATCGGGGTGTTATCAGCACTCTTCTCATCCTAAGCCAAAACATAGCATTCTCCCAGCTACTAGGAAGAAAATTAACTCTGTTCTAACTGAAACCAGGACAAGGTGTAACCGAAAAGGCTTATTTTTGTGAACCTTTGAAGTACAAATTAGGGAAACAATGGGGCATACACAGATTTTTATCTATGCCTAGCACCTCATGGGCACTCTTAGGTAGAGATTTATTAGAGCAAGTAGGAGCAGAAATTGTCTTTGAAAAAGGGAAAATGGAATTAAGAACAGGAGAAGAACAACTAATAAATGTGTTAAGCTTGGCACTAATACAAACTGACCCTAAAAGTGAAATACCTTTAGAGATCACAGATCAAGTATGTCCAGGAGTTTGGGCTACCGAAGTCCCTGGAAGAGCTAAAAATGTGACCTTAATAATTATTAAATTAAAGCCAGGAGAGAAACCCGTTAAGGTTAAGTAATATCCTTTGAGGATAGAAGATAGGAAAGGAATTAAAGAGATAATTGATCAATTTTTACAGTATGGATTATTGATTGAATGCGAATCAGAATACAATGCACCCATATTGCCAATTAAAAAGGCAGATGAAAAAGCTATAGGCTAGTTCCGGATTTGAGGGCCATAAATAAAATCACTGAGGATATACATCCAGTAGTGGCAAACCCTTATACTTTGCTGACTAAATTAAAGAATAGTCAAGTCTGGTTTACCGTACTGGATTTAAAAGATGCCTTTTTCTGCCTAGGCTTAGCCACAGAAAGCCAAAACCTATTCGCCTTTGAATGGGAAAATCCCGATTCAGGCAGAAAGACGCAGCTTACGTGGACATTACTACCTCAAGGATTCAGGAATAGCCCCACTATTTTTGGAAACCAATTAGCAAGGGAACTCGAAACATGGATACCTCCGGACACTGAAGGTGCTTTGTTACAATATGTAGATGATCTCTTAATAGCTACCGAGACTAAAGGGAGTTGTATTCAATGGACTATAAGTCGTCTTAATTTTCTGGGTTTAAATGGATATCAAGTCTCTTGACAGAAAGTCCAGCTGGCTCAACAAAGTGTGACCTATCTGGGATTTGACATTTCGGAAGGACAACGAGAACTAGGAACTGAACATAAGGAAGTCATTTGCCGGACTCCAGAACCTCAAATGGTAAAGGAGCTACAAAGCTTTTTAGGAATGACAGGTTGGTGTCGCCTTTGGATTTATAATTATGGACTATTGGTAAAGCCTCTATGTGAATTGATAAAGATTAACCAGTCAAAGTTAGTCTGGACTGGAGAAGCACAAAAAGTCTTTAAACAACTTAAACAAGAATTGATGATTTTGAAATATCAAGCAATATTGGTAGAACAGGACGACGTGGAAATTGTGATAATTCATATTGTGAATCTAGCCTCTTTTCTTAGTGATGCTCCGGCACAAGCTGTGATTCACGATTGTTTAGAAACTCTAGAGACTGTGTATTCCAGCCGACCAGACCTTAAGGAGGAGCCCATGGAAGATGCGGAAGAAACTTGGTTCACGGATGGGAGCAGTTTTGTTACGCAAAGACAACGTAAAGCTGGATATGCTATAACAACTACTCAGCAGGTAATCGAGTCTAAGCCTTTACCCCCTGGAACATCAGCTCAAAAGGCGGAGATAGTTGCTCTCACGAGAGCATTGGAACTGGCAGCGGGAAAAAGGGTAAATATTTGGACAGATTCTAAATATACATTCGGCGTGGTACATGCTCATGGAGCAATTTGGAAAGAACATGGATTGCTGACCGCTCAGTGAAAACACAAAGTATGCTGAAGAAATTTTAAAATTGTTAGAGGCTGTAAAACAACCAGAAAAGGTAGCTATCATGCATTGTCAGGGACACCAAAAGGGGAACACCGATTTTGAAATTGGAAAATCGATTGGCAGAGGCTAAGCAGGCAGCTGAAATAACTGAGGTGAAGGCATTGTCTTTGATACCAGACGGTAAAATCCAAACTATATCCAAATTATACAAAAGAAGACTTAAAATTAATTGAAGATTTGAAAGGTAAAATGAAACCAGATGGATGAGTATATTTAAAAGATAACCACATAGTAATACCCTCTAGTTTGACATGGCCCATAGTTCTTACAGAACACAATAAAACGCATTGGGGAGCTGGCACACTGCATAAGAGCCTGAGTCAGACATTAGTGGGACGATATGATAAAACAAGTAACTCAACAATGTAGCATTTGCTTACACAATAACCCCAATACCAAGGATAGAATAAAATTTGGAATAATCGGTAAAGGAAATTATTTGGGGCAACAGTGGCAAATTGATTTTTCAGAACTCCCTAGAAAAGGGGGGTATCATTATTTACTGGTTCTGACTGACACGTTTTCAGGAAGGCCTGAAGCCTTTCCCTGTCGAACAAACAAAGCAAGAGAAGTGGTTAAAGTCTTGTTAAATGAAATAATACCATGCTTTGGGATTCTAGTAGCAATGTCTTCTGATAGAGTTTCACATTTTTGTGCACAAGTGGTAGACCAGATAAGTAAGATTCTAAAGATAGATTGGCAACTGCATACTCCTTATAGACCACAGGCAAGTGGACAGGTAGAAAAAATGAACCATTTAATTAAACAATAAATAGCTAAAATTGGATAAGAAGCTAATTCGTCATGGCCTCAATCCCTCCCTTTAGCATTACTTGGAATTAGAGTTAAACCTAGAATAAAAGGAAATTTGAGTCCCTTCAAAATCTTATATGGAAGGCCATAGCAATTTCTATTTAGTGGAGAGGACCTAACGCAGTTAGGATCAGAATATTTATATGCTTATATAACTGAACTTCAGAAACAATTAAATAAAGTACATACATTTGTTTTAGGGACCAGGGCTAGAGGGTTGGATCAACCAATCCACCCCTTTAAGCTCGGGGATTATATATATATAAAGACTTTTTCAGGACAACCCGTGCAGGAAAAATGGAAGGAAAGTGGATGGGAGCATACCAAGTATTACTGACAACACACACCGCCATTAAGATTAAGAAGCAAGCAGCTTGGATCCACAATTCAAGGGTGAAGAAGGCCCCGGCAAGGATATGGACCACCACTCCAATTGGACCAACAAAATTACGGTTTTCCAGATCCTAATGATTGCAGGGGTGCGGTTCTCGGATTTGGGGTGGGCAACTTGGGATGAGAACTTACACCTGACCTTAATACAAACAATTTCTCAAGTAACTAATAAGACGAACTGTTGGGTATGCACCCATCTGCCACAGCATGGGAATAAGGGTGTATCGTTAATTGGGATTCCCTTGCCTGCAAACTTACCTTGGACTAATTTGTGGGAAAACACATCTTGGGGTCGAAAATATTAAGCAGTTTTGGAACTAGAAGTGAGTAGCTTCATGCCGTTAGAATCCTATTATGTGTGTGTACAAAGGTGTAACCCGCCTAAGGGTATAGGAAAACAGCATTGTATAAATACGGATACTACTTATGTGGGAAATCAGACATCTTGTAATTGAACAATTGATATTAGTACGACTAGCGGCTGGGCAAATTCATCCAGCTGGACGGTTCCAGAAGGAAAAGGGTGGTATTGGCTATGCAATGATACAGCCCGTAAGGTCTTGCCTGAGAATTGGAAGGGAACTTGCACTCTTGGAGCGGTAGTCCCCAATATGACAGTACATGATGTAGTGCCTCGAGGTTACTTGAGAAATCATATCCGGAGAATCAGATGAAAAATTAACAATCCATTGGTAGAGAGACACACCCCTTTTCATAGTTTTGTGCGATGGTTTATCCCATGGTTAGGAGTGAGTGAATTGGAAAAGGCAATAGTTAATATTTCTGCAATTATAGAGAAGTTAGAAAACAAAATTCTGGATGCTATAAAGGCTCAACAAGAAGAGATATCTAGTTTATCACAGGTAGTGTTACAAAATCGGATGGCGCTAGACTTGTTACTGGCCACTCAAGGGGGAGTCTGTACAGTAATAAACACAAGTTGTTGTATGTATGTAGATCAGAGTGGAAGGATCTCTACCGACCTGGAAGAAATATGGAAGCAGACCAGGATCCTACATGAGATCAGTAAAGATGATCTTTCATGGAGTTTTAGTGAACTATGGACTAAGTTAACCTCCTGGTTGCCCAATTTCCAATGGTTGAAACAAGTATTCATTGCTCTAATCGTATTAGTAGTGTTAGGAATATTTGTGTGCATGTTGTTTAGATGCCTGCTTTGTTGTGTTACTGTAAATAAAGAAAGTATCTGATGCAAAAGAATTTGCATGGGAAAAGAAAAGGGGGGATTGATTAAGGAGGTATTGGGGAGGCAAGGACAATCCCCAGACAAGGACTGTATATCTCGAAACAAGACACTGGAACTCATGATAAGGAAGCGGCAGGCGGACAGAGAAACGAATGTAAGGACTATAACTCTCGAAACTGGACATTGGAATTCATTATAAAGATACAACAAACGGGAGAATTGGCAACAACCAGCTCTTGCAATTAAGAAACATGCCAATTCAGCAGATTCCTGACCAAAGGTGAAAAGTACACTGTGAGGAAGACTCGGGGTCTTCCTCCCAAAGACCCCTGCCCACGTCCCAAAGACCCCTGCCCACAATTCTTGGAAGGCTCTGCGCAGGCGCAAGGTGCCAAAAGGCTAATTAGCATGAGAAGCGAGGGAAGGCGGGGATAGGTAATGCGTATGTATAGGTGCTTGTAGAATATTGATAGATTGATTGTATAAATTCAAGACTGCTTTCTGCTTTGGGTATGCACGATAGGTGGAGAGATCCCCCGTGCATCCAGCGCTGCAATAAAGAATATACCACTTAAAGGAATTTCGGCTTCGATCTTTGAATCAATTTGGCGACCCAGATGGGACAACCTCTCTGCCGGACCGCAGGACCCGCTGGGGACAGGACTCCCTAGGGTACCCCCGGGATTTCCCGGAGGGACTCCTCGACTCACCGGATCACTGCGGAGGCAGACAAGGACCCCATCATTGTAAGTGAGTATATTCTCTATTCTGGTTTGGTTTTCTGGTAGACCGGTCATCTGGAACTGTCTGTAAGTCAGAAGGTGATCTTCTGCGAGGCAGTGTTTGGTATATACTTTGTGGTTAGCACCATAAGTACATGTTTGGGGACCTTAAGGAAGGAGCTCGCTTTAAGGTCCATCTGGAATTGTGTTGTCTATTTCGGTTTTCTGACTCATGGAGTATGGTATTTAACTCTGGTTATTGTTACTGCGATTTTGGCTATTTTCCTGGTGGTAATAGTAGGTTCGTGGCATTGTTATAAGAAAGATATCGTTACGGTGTTACACAGTTCGGTTTTCTGACTTATCGCATGTGGAATTTGACTCTGACTATTGTTACTGTGATTTTGGCAATATTGCTGGTAATAGTAGTTTTGTGACATCGCTACTGAAAGATATTGCGTGCCTGTAGTTTTGTGAGTGATACGTTTTGTGATACGCTTTTGTAAGTAACGTGTGTATTCTGAAAGTGTAAACTGGAAACTGGGGGGGGCAAACAAGCAGTGAAATTTTAAAGAAAAGTGTGTTAGGATGTGTTTTAAGTCACTGGAAGGATATTGGAGGATCTGCCGGTGGAAGTGTGAACAGGAAAACATTGATAAAATATCGTAACCAGTGGTGGCCGCTTTATAAGCTGGAATGTGGAGAAAAGTGGCCCCTAAATGGAACTTTAAACCATAATATTTTGCTACAGTTAATGTTGTTTTTTGAGAAGCAGAACAGGATGAAATGTTGTATACTGATGTTTCAGCATCTTGGTGGGAAAAGGTAGGGAATTAAGTTGGCCCCTGACTGAACCTTTGATGTTGGCATTAGAGAAGTACAGGCTGGAGAAAGATAAAGGAAGTGTTAAAAGGGTTGTTGAAAGTGTTAAAGGTGTTTGAAGTTGAATGAGCAGGGAAAGAGGATGTAGGAATGTTAATAGTTCTGCCTCTGCCCGAGGCAGAGATCTTAAAATCATGGGTGTTAGCCCTTTAGGGCAAAGGGACCATGATCGGTCCGAGAGAGTTGTCACAGAAACAGAAAAGAGGTCAACTCTTAAAACAACCTGAGTTCATGTGCGAGCTCAGATTGCTGATGGGACCGTTCAGGGAACTGTGGACAATTGCATTCCCCTGACCGACCCCCACTAAGACCCGAATCATCCTGAAAATTATGAACGGTTAAGTAAATACTAAAACCTGGATGAATTGGGAATTGAGAATATGCTTCCAACAAGGTCTAAAAGAAAGCCCTATGGAATTTTTGGACCAACTCTGAAATGTAATGAAAATAAATAAATAAATAAATAAAACAAAACGGTTTGGACCTGGCTTTGGAGGACAAATTGACTAGCCTTTTCCTAGGGTAATCAACCCCTGATTTCAACAGGAATAACGGGGACCTGGGGAATCTACCCTAGCGGATCCTCCACTGGTTATAATGAAGCTAGGGGAGGAATGGAAGTGAAATTTCTTATTGCTATGGGGCAACGTATTCAGTTCTAAATCAAGCATTAATGCCTTCACAGAATTATTATGTTAGGGTAAAAGGTGTGTCGTGGTTTAACCCGGCCGGCAGCTAAACACCACGCAGCTGTTCGCTCCCCCTCCCCCTCCCTCTCTGGGATGGGGGAGAGAAATGGAAAGTGAAGCCTGTGAGTTGAGATAAAGACAGTTTAGTAAGACAAAATAATAATAATAATAATAATAATAATAATAATAATAATAATAATAATAATAATAATAATAATAATAATAATAATAATACAATGATGATAATAGTACCACTACTAATAATGTGTACAAACAAGTGATGCACAATGCAATTGCTCACCACCCGCTGACCGATGCCCAGCCTAACCCCGAGCAGTCCGGCCCCCTCCCCCTGGCTAGCCACCCCTATGTATTGTTTAGCCTGACGTCAGATGCTATGGAATACCCCTTTGGCTAGTTTGGGTCACCTGTCCTGGGTCTGTCCCCTCCCAGCTCTTACTGCACCCCCAGCCTGCCTGTTGGCAGGACAGAGCAAGAAGCTGAGATGTCCTTGGCTTGCTATAAGCATTGCTCTGCAACAATTAAAACATTGGGGTGTTATCAGCACTCTTCTCACCCTAAGCCAAAACATAGCATTCTCTCAGCTACTAGGAAGAAAATTAACTCTGTTCTAACTGAAACCAGGACAAGGTGTAACCGAAAAGGCTTATTTTTGTGAACCTTTGAAGTACAAATTAGGGAAACAATGGGGCATACACAGATCTTTATCTATGCCTAGCTCCTCATGGGCACTCTTAGGTAGAGATTTATTAGAGCAAGTAGGAGCAGAAATTGTCTTTGAAAAAGGGAAAATGGAATTAAGAACAGGAGAAGAACAACTAATAAATGTGTTAAGCTTGGCACTAATACAAACTGACCCTAAAAGTGAAATACCTTTAGAGATCACAGATCAAGTATGTCCAGGAGTTTGGGCTACCGAAGTCCCTGGAAGAGCTAAAAATGTGACCTTAATAATTATTAAATTAAAGCCAGGAGAGAAACCCGTTAAGGTTAAGTAATATCCTTTGAGGACAGAAGATAGGAAAGGAATTAAAGAGATAATTGATCAATTTTTACAGTATGGATTATTGATTGAATGCGAATCAGAATACAATGCACCCATATTGCCAATTAAAAAGGCAGATGAAAAAGCTATAGGCTAGTTCCGGATTTGAGGGCCATAAATAAAATCACTGAGGATATACATCCAGTAGTGGCAAACCCTTATACTTGGCTGACTAAATTAAAGAATAGTCAAGTCTGGTTTACCGTACTGGATTTAAAAGATGCCTTCTTCTGCCTAGGCTTAGCCACAGAAAGCCAAAACCTATTCGCCTTTGAATGGGAAAATCCCGATTCGGGCAGAAAGACGCAGCTTACGTGGACATTACTACCTCAAGGATTCAAGAATAGCCCCACTATTTTTGGAAACCAATTAGCAAGGGAACTTGAAACATGGATACCTCCGGACACTGAAGGTGCTTTGTTACAATATGTAGATGATCTCTTAATAGCTACCGAGACTAAAGGGAGTTGTATTCAATGGACTATAAGTCGTCTTAATTTTCTGGGTTTAAATGGATATCAAGTCTCTTGACAGAAAGTCCAGCTGGCTCAACAAAGTGTGACCTATCTGGGATTTGACATTTCGGAAGGACAACGAGAACTAGGAACTGAACATAAGGAAGTCATTTGCCGGACTCCAGAACCTCAAATGGTAAAGGAGCTACAAAGCTTTTTAGGAATGACAGGTTGGTGTCGCCTTTGGCTTTATAATTATGGACTATTGGTAAAGCCTCTATGTGAATTGATAAAGATTAACCAGTCAAAGTTAGTCTGGACTGGAGAAGCACAAAAAGTCTTTAAACAACTTAAACAAGAATTGATGATTTTGAAATATCAAGCAATATTGGTAGAACAGGACGACGTGGAAATTGTGATAATTCATATTGTGAATCTAGCCTCTTTTCTTAGTGATGCTCCGGCACAAGCTGTGATTCACGATTGTTTAGAAACTCTAGAGACTGTGTATTCCAGCCGACCAGACCTTAAGGAGGAGCCCATGGAAGACGCGGAAGAAACTTGGTTCACGGATGGGAGCAGTTTTGTTACGCAAAGACAACGTAAAGCTGGATATGCTATAACAACTACTCAGCAGGTAATCGAGTCTAAGCCTTTACCCCCTGGAACATCAGCTCAAAAGGCGGAGATAGTTGCTCTCACGAGAGCATTGGAACTGGCAGCGGGAAAAAGGGTAAATATTTGGACAGATTCTAAATATACATTCGGCGTGGTACATGCTCATGGAGCAATTTGGAAAGAACATGGATTGCTGACCGCTCAGTGAAAACACAAAGTATGCTGAAGAAATTTTAAAATTGTTAGAGGCTGTAAAACAACCAGAAAAGGTAGCTATCATGCATTGTCAGGGACACCAAAAGGGGAACACCGATTTTGAAATTGGAAAATCGATTGGCAGAGGCTAAGCAGGCAGCTGAAATAACTGAGGTGAAGGCATTGTCTTTGATACCAGACGGTAAAATCCAAACTATATCCAAATTATACAAAAGAAGACTTAAAATTAATTGAAGATTTGAAAGGTAAAATGAAACCAGATGGATGAGTATATTTAAAAGATAACCACATAGTAATACCCTCTAGTTTGACATGGCCCATAGTTCTTACAGAACACAATAAAACGCATTGGGGAGCTGGCACACTGCATAAGAGCCTGAGTCAGACATTAGTGGGACGATATGATAAAACAAGTAACTCAACAATGTAGCATTTGCTTACACAATAACCCCAATACCAAGGATAGAATAAAATTTGGAATAATTGGTAAAGGAAATTATTCGGGGCAACAGTGGCAAATTGATTTTTCAGAACTCCCTAGAAAAGGGGGGTATCATTATTTACTGGTTCTGACTGACACGTTTTCAGGAAGGCCTGAAGCCTTTCCCTGTCGAACAAACAAAGCAAGAGAAGTGGTTAAAGTCTTGTTAAATGAAATAATACCATGCTTTGGGATTCTAGTAGCAATGTCTTCTGATAGAGTTTCACATTTTTGTGCACAAGTGGTAGACCAGATAAGTAAGATTCTAAAGATAGATTGGCAACTGCATACTCCTTATAGACCACAGGCAAGTGGACAGGTAGAAAAAATGAACCATTTAATTAAACAATAAATAGCTAAAATTGGATAAGAAGCTAATTCGTCATGGCCTCAATCCCTCCCTTTAGCATTACTTGGAATTAGAGTTAAACCTAGAATAAAAGGAAATTTGAGTCCCTTCAAAATCTTATATGGAAGGCCATAGCAATTTCTATTTAGTGGAGAGGACCTAACGCAGTTAGGATCAGAATATTTATATGCTTATATAACTGAACTTCAGAAACAATTAAATAAAGTACATACATTTGTTTTAGGGACCAGGGCTAGAGGGTTGGATCAACCAATCCACCCCTTTAAGCTCGGGGATTATATATATATAAAGACTTTTTCAGGACAACCCGTGCAGGAAAAATGGAAGGAAAGTGGATGGGAGCATACCAAGTATTACTGCCAACACACACCGCCATTAAGATTAAGAAGCAAGCAGCTTGGATCCGCAATTCAAGGGTGAAGAAGGCCCCGGCGAGGATATGGACCACCACTCCAATTGGACCAACAAAATTACGGTTTTCCAGATCCTAATGATTGCAGGGGTGCGGTTCTCGGATTTGGGGTGGGCAACTTGGGATGAGAACTTACACCTGACCTTAATACAAACAATTTCTCAAGTAACTAATAAGACGAACTGTTGGGTATGCACCCATCTGCCACAGCATGGGAATAAGGGTGTATCGTAACCCTTACCCAAACCCTAACCCTAACCCTTACCCCAACCCTTACCCTGACCCTTACATTAACCCTAACCCTATCCCTATCCCTAACCCAAACCCTTACTCTAACCCTAAGCCTTATCCTAAACCTTACACTTAATCTTATCTTTAACCTTACCCTTAAACTAATACATACCCTTACGTTTCCCTCATCATAACCCTAAAATTAACCGTAACCATTACCCTAACACTTATCCTTACCTAACCCTAACCCTTACTCTAACTTTTACCCTGAGCCAGAACCTTAGACTTCCCCTACCCCTTCCCCTTACTAATACCGTTACCCTAACCCTTACCCTTACACTTACGGTTACCATTAACCTTACCCTTACCCTAACACTTACCCTTACCCTATCCGTTACACTTATCCTTATCCATACAACTTACGCTTACCCTAACACTTAACCTTAACCTAACCCTAACCCTAAACCTTACCTGAACCCTTACCCTGACCCTTACATTAACCCTTACCCTAAAACTTACACTTAACCTTAACCTTACCCTTAACCTTAACCTAATACTTACCCTTACTTTTCCCTCACCCTAACCCTAAAATTAACCCTAACCATTACCGCAACACTTACCCTTACCCTAACCCTTACCCTTACCATAACCTATACTCTAACACATACTTCTACCCGTACCCGTACCCTTACGGTAACCCTTACACTTATCGTAACCCTTACCCTTACCGTTACCGTTACCGTGGCCCTTACCCTTACCCTTACCCTTACCCTTACCCTTACCCTTACCCTTACCCTAACCCTAAACCTTACCCTTCTCCTAACACTTACCCTTACCGTAAACCTTACCCTTTCTGCTACACTTACCCTTAGCCTAAATCTAAACCTTACACTTACCCTTAGCCTAACCCTCACCCTTACCCTTACCCATACCCTTATTCTTACCCTTTCCCGAATCCTTACCTTTACACTTACGGTTACCATTAACCTTACCCTTACCCTAACACTTATCCTTAACCTAACCCTTACCCTAAACCTTACCCCAACCGTTACCCTGACCCTTACATTAACCCAAACCCTTACCCTAAACCTTACACTTAATCTTAACCTTAACCTTACCCTTAACATTAACCTAATACTTATGCATACGTTTTCCTGACTTTAACCCTAAAATTAACCCTAACCATTACCCTAACACCTAACCTTACCCTAACCCTAACCCTAACCCTTTCTCTTACACTTACCCTGACCTGTACCCTTACACTTACCCTTACCCTTATACTCACCCTAATTCTTACCCATACCCTAACACATATTTGTACCCTTAACCTTACCGTTACCCTTAACCTTACCCTCACCCTTACACTATCCGTTACCCTTACGCTTACCCTTAACATAAACCTTACCCTTGACCTTACCTTACCATAAGCCATACAACAACACTTACATGTACACTTACGCTTGCACTTACCCTAGCAATTACTCGTACAATTACCCTTAACCTTACTATTAAGCTAACCCTAAACCTTACCCTTATCCTAACACTTACCCTTATCTTAAACCTTACCCTTTCTGCTACAATTACCCTTTGCCTAATTCTAAACCTTACCCGAACCCTCACCCTTACCTAAATCTAACTAAAATCTAACCATTACCCTAACCCCTCACCCTTACAATATACATATTTTTACCCTTTACCTAAACCTTTACCCCAACCCTTACCTTGACCCTTACATTAACCCTAATCCTTACACTAAACCTTACACTTACTCTTAACCTTAAACTTAGCTGTAACCTAATACTTACTCTTACGTTTCCCTCACCCTAACCCTAAAATTAACCCTAACCATTACCCTAACACTTACCCTTACCCTAACCCTTACTCAAACCCTTACAATGACCCGTACTTTTACACATACCCTTACACTTACCCTTACTCTTAAACTTACACTAACCCTTACCCTTAACTAAATCTAACCCTTACAGTAAACATCATCCTTACCCTTACCATTATCCCTTCTCTTACCCTTATCCTAAACGTTTCCCAAACCCTTACCCTTACATTAAACCTAACCCTTACCATAACTCTTAACCTTATCCTTAAACTTAACCTAATACTTACCCTTATGTTTCCCTCACCCTAAACCTAAAATTAGCCTAACCATTACCCTAACACTTACCCTTACTCTAACCCTTATCCTCAACTTAAGTGTAAGTGTTAGGATAACGGTAACCTTAAGGGTGACCCTTAAGCTTATCCTTAATGTTTATGGTTAGGTTAAGGGTAATTGTACGAGTAATTGCTAGGATAAGTGTAAGCGTAAGTGTACATGTAAGTGTTGATGTATGGCTTATGGTAAGGGTAAGGTTTATGTTAAGGGAAAGCGTAAGAGTAATGGATAGAATAAGGGTAAGTGTAATGGTTAAGTGTTAGGGTAATGGTTAGGGTTAATTTTAGGATTAGGGTGAGAAAAATGTAAGGTTAAGTACTAGCTTAAGGTTAAGTGTAAGGTTAAGGTTAAGATTAAGTGTAAGGTTTAGGTTAAGGGTAAGGCTTCAGGGAAGGGGTAAAGTTCAGGGAAAGGTTTGGGGTAAGGTTTAGGGTTAGGTTCAGCTTAAGGGGAAGGGTTGGTGTAAGGTTAAGGGTATGGATAAGGATAAGGGTAAGGGTAAGGGTTAGCGTAAGAGTAAGATTAATGGTAAGGTTTATGTTAAGGGTAAGCGTAAGGGTAACGGATAGAGTAAGGGTAAGGGTACAAATATGTGTTAGGGTATGGGTTATGGTATGGGTAAGAGTTAGGGTTATGTAATGGTAAGGGTGAGTGTAAGGGTATGGGTCAGGGTAAGGGTAAGGGTAAGGGTTAGGGTTAGGGTAAGGGTAAGTGTTAGAATAATGGTTAGGGTTAATTTTAGGGTTAGGGTGAGGGAAACGTAAGGGTAAGTATAGGGTTAAGGTAAGGGTAAGTGTAAGGTTTAGATTTAGGCTAAGGGTAAGTGTAGCAGAAAGGGTACGGTTTACTGTAAGGTTTAAGGTTTCGGCTTAGGTTAAGGGTAAGGGTAAGAGTAAGGGTAATTGTACGAGTAACTGCTAGGGTAAGTGTAAGCGTAAGTGTACATGTAAGTGTTGTTGTATGGCTTATGGTATGGTAAGGTCAAGGGTAAGGTTTATGTTAAGGGTAAGCGTAAGGGTAAGGGATAGAGTAAGGGTAACGGTAAGGTTAAGGGTACAAATATGTGTTAGGGTATGGGTTATGGTATGGGTAAGAATTAGGGTGAGTATAAGGGTAAGGGTAAGTGTAAGGGTACAGGTCAGGGTAAGGGTTAGAGTAAGGGTTAGAGTTAGGGTTAGGGTAAGGTTAAGTGTTAGGGTAATGGTTAGGGTTAGTTTTAGGGTTAAAGTCAGGAAAACGTATGCGTAAGTATTAGGTTAATGTTAAGGGTAAGGTTAAGGTTAAGAGTAAGTGTAAGGTTTAGGGTAAGGGTTTGGGTTAATGTAAGGGTCAGGGTAACGGTTGGGGTAAGGTTTAGGGTAAGGGTTAGGTTAAGGATAAGTGTTAGGGTAAGGGTAAGGTTAATGGTAACCGTAAGTGTAAAGGTAAGGGTTCGGGAAAGGGTAAGAATAAGGGTATGGGTAATGGTAAGGGTGAGGGTTAGGCTAAGGGTAAGTGTAAGGTTTAGATTTACGCTAAGGGTAAATGTAGCAGAAAGGGTAAGGTTTACGGTAAGGGTAAGTGTTAGGATAAGGGTAAGCTTTAAGGTTAGGTTAAGGGTAAGGTATAGGGTAAGGGTAAGAGTAAGGGTAAGGGTAAGGGTAAGGGTAAGGGCAATGGTAACGGTAACAGTAAGGGTAAGTGTTACGGTAAGGGTAAGGGTTACCGTAAGGGTACGGGTACGGGTAGAGGTATGTGTTAGAGTATGGGTTATGGTAAGGGTAAGGGTTAGGGTAGGGGTAAGTGTTGGGGTAATGGTTAGAGTTAATTTTAGGGTTAGGGTGCGGGAAACGTAAGGGTAAGTATTAGGTTAAGGTTAAGGGTACAGTTAAGGTTAAGTGTAAGTTTTAGGGTAAGGGTTAATGTAAGGGTCAGGGTAAGGGTTCAGGTAAGGTTTAGGGTTAGGGTTAGGTTAAGGTTAAGTGTTAGGGTAAGCGTAAGTTCTATGGATAAGGATAAGTGTAAGGGATAGGGTAAGGGTAAGTGTTAGGGTAAGGGTAAGATTAATGGTAACCGTAAGTGTTAGGGTAAGGGTAAGAGTAAGGGGAAGGGGAAGGGGAAGGGGAAGGGGAAGGGGAAGGGGAAGGGGAAGGGGAAGGGGAAGGGGAAGGGGAAGGGGAAGGGGAAGGGGAAGGGGAAGGGGAAGGGGAAGGGGAAGGGGAAGGGGAAGTCTAAGGGTCCGGGTCAGGGTAAAAGTTAGAGTAAGGGTTAGGGTTAGGGTTCGGTAAGGATAAGTGTTAGGGTAATGGTTACGGTTAATTTTACGGTTATGATGAGGGAAACGTAAGGGTATGTATTAGTTTAAGGGTAAGGTTAAAGTTAAGATTAAGTGTAAGGTTTAGGTTAAGGGTTAAGGTTAGAGTAAGGGTTAGGGTTAGGGTTAGGGTTAGGGTTAGGGTTAGGGTTAGGGTTAGGGTTAGGGTTAGGGTAAGGGTTAGGGATAATGTAAGGGTCAGGGTAAGGGTTGGGGTAAGGTTTAGGTTAAGGGTAAAAGTAAGTATAATGGTAAGGGTAAGAGTGAAGGTTAGGGTAATGGTTAGATTTAGGTAAGGGTGAGGGTTAGGGTAAGATTTAGAATTAGGCAAAGGGTAAGTGTAGCAGAAAGGGTAAGGTTTAGGATAAGGGTAAGTGTTAGGATAAGGGTAAGGTTTAGGGTTAGCTTAATAGTAAGGTTAAGGGTAATTGTACGAGTAATTGCTAGGGTAAGTACAAGCGTAAGTGCACATGTAAGTGTTGTTGTATGGCTTATGATAAGGGTTAGGTTAAGCTTAAGGTTTATGTTAAGTGTAAGTGTAAGGGTAACGGAGACAGTAAAGGTAAGTGTAAGGGTAAGGGGAACGGTTAGGTTAAGGCTACAAGTACGTGTTAGGGTATGGGTTATGCTAAGGGAAAGGCTTAGGGTAAGGGTAAGTGTAAGGGTACGGGTCAGGGTAAGGGTTAGAGTAAGGGTTAGAGTTACGGTTAGGGTTAGGGTAAGGGTAAGTGTTAGGGTAATGGTTAGGGTTAATTTTAGGGTTAGGGTGAGGGAAACGTAAGGGTAAGTATTGTGTTAATGTTAAGGGTAAGGTTAAGGTTAAGAGTAAGTGTAACTTTTAGGGTAAGGGTTAGGGTTAATGTAAGGGTCAGGGTAAGGGCTGGGATAAGGTTTAGGGTTAGGGTTAGGTTAAGGGTAAGGATTAGGGTAAGGGTAAGGGCATGGATAAGGATAAGTGTAAGAGTTAGGGTAAGGGTAATGTTAAAGGTAACAGTAAGTGTAAGGAGAAGGGTTAGGGTAAGGGTAAGAGAAAGGGTATTGGTAATGATAAGGGTGAGAGTTACAATAAGGGTAAGATTTAAAGTAATGTTTAGTAAGATTTAAAGTAAGGTTTAGATTTAGGCTAAGGGTAAATGTAGCAAAAAGGGTAAGGTTTACTGTAAGGTTTAAGGTTTTGGCTTAGGTTAAGGGTAAGGGTAAGGGTAATTGTACGAGGAATTGCTAGGGTAAGTGTAAGCGTAAGTGTACATGTAAGTGTACATGTAAGTGTTGTTGTATGGCTTATGGTAAGGGTAAGGTCAAGGGTAAGGATTATATTAAGGGTAAGCGTAAGGGTAAGGGATAGAGTAAGGGTAAGGGTAAGGTTAAGGGTAACGGTAAGGTTAAGGGTACAAATATGTGTTAGGGTATGGGTTATGGTATGGGTAAGAATTAGGGTAAGTAAAAGGGTAAGGGTAAGGGTAAGTGTAAGGGTACGGGTCAGGGTAAGGGTTAGTGTAAGGGTTAGGGTTAGGGTTAGGGTAAGGTTAAGTGTTAGGGTAATGGTTAGGATTAGTTTAAGGGTTAAAGTCAGGAAAACGTATGCGTAAGTATTAGGTTAATGTTAAGGGTAAGGTTAAGAGTAAGTGTAAGGTTTAGGGTAAGGGTTAGGGTTAATGTAAGGGTCAGGATAAGGGTTGGGGTACGGTTTAGCGTAAGGGTTAGGTTAAGGATAAGTGTTAGGGTAAGGGTAAGGTTAATGGTAACCGTAAGTGTAAAGGTAAGGGTTATGGTAAGGGTAAGAATAAGGGTATGGGTAATGGTAGCAGAAAGGGTAAGGTTTCCGGTAAGGGTAAGTGTTAGGATAAGGGTAAGGTTTAGGGTTAGGGTAAGGGTAAGGGATAGGGTAAGAGTAAGGGAAAGGGAAAGGGTAAGGGTAAGGGTAAGGGTAAGGGTAAGGGTAAGGGTAAGGGTAAGGGTAAGGGTAAGGGTAAGGGTAAGGGTAGGGTAAGGGTAAGGGTTACGGTAAGGGTAAGGGTTACCGTAAGGGTACGGGTACGGGTAGAAGTATGTGTTAGAGTATGGGTTATGGTAAGGGTAAGGGTTAGGGTAAGGGTAAGTGTAGGGGTAATGGTTAGGGTTAATTTTAGGGTTAGGCTGAGGGAAAAGTAAGGGTAAGTATTAGGTTAAGGTTAAGGGTAAGGTTAAGGTTAAGTGTAAGTTTTAGGGTAAGGGTTAATGTAAGGGTCAGGGTAAGGGTTCAGGTAAGGTTTAGGGTTAGGGTTAGGTTAAGGTTAAGTGTTAGGGTAAGCGTAAGTTGTATGGATAAGGATAAGTGTAAGGGATAGGGTAAGGGTAAGTGTTAGGGTAAGGGTAAGGTTAATGGTAATTGTAAGTGTAAGGGTAAGGGTTAGGGTAAGGGTAAGCGTAAGGGGAAGGGTAAGGGGAAGTCTAAGGTCAGGGTTTAAAGTTAGAGTAAGGGTTAGGGTTAGGGTTAGGTAAGGATAAGTGTTAGGGTAATGGTTACGGTTAATTTTAGGGTTATGATGAGGGAAACGTAAGGGTATGTATTAGTTTAAGGGTAAGGTTAAAGTTAAGATTAAGTGTAAGGTTAAAGTTAAGACTAAGTGTAAGGTTTAGGTTAAGGGTTAGGGTTAGAGTAAGGGTTAGGGTTAGGTTTAGGGTAAGGGTTAGGGTTAATGTAAGGGTCAGGGTAAGGGTTGGGGTAAAGGTTTAGGTTAAGGGTAAAAGTAAGTATAATGGTAAGGGTAAGGGTGAGGGCTAGCGTAATGGTTAGATTTAAGCAAGGGTGAGGGTTAGGGTAAGGTTTAGAATTAGGCAAAGGGTAAGTGTAGCAGAAAGGGTAAGGTTTAGGATAAGGGTAAGTGTTAGGATAAGGGTAAGGTTTAGGGTTAGCTTAATAGTAAGGTTAAGAGTAATTGTACGAGTAATTGCTAGGGTAAGTGCAAGCGTAAGTGTACATGTAAGAGTTGTTGTATGCCTTATGATAAGGGTTAGGTTAAGGTTAAGGTTTATGTTAAGTGTAAGTTTAAGGCTAACAGAGACAGTAAAGGTAAGGGTAAGGGGAACGGTAAGGTTAAGGCTACAAGTATGTGTTAGGGTATGGGTCATGGTAAGGGAAAGGCTTAGGGTAAGGGTAAGTGTTAGGGTAATGGTTAGGGTTAATTTTAGGACTTAGGGTGAGGGAAACGTAAGGGTAAGTGTTAGGGTAATGGTTAAGGGTAAGGTTAAGGTTAAGAGTAAGTGTAAGGTTTAGGGTAAGGGTTAGGGTTAATGTAAGGGTCAGGGTAAAGGCTGGGATAAGGTTTAGGGTTAGGGTTAGGTTAAGGGTAAAGATTAGTCTAAGGGTAAGAGTAAGGTTTAGATTTAGGCTAAGGGTAAGTGTAGCAGAAAGGGTAAGGTTTACTGTATGGTTTAGGCTTAGGTTAAGGGTAAGGGTAAGCGTAAGGGTAATTGTACAAGTAATTTTAGGGTTAGGGTAAGGTTAAGTGTTAGGGTAATGGTTAGGGTTAATTTTAGGGTTAGGGTGAGGGAAACGTAAGGGTAAGTATTAGGTTACAGCTAAGGTTAAGGTTAAGAGTAAGTGTAAGGTTTAGGGTAAGGGTTAGGGTTAATGTAAGGGTCAGGGTAAGGGTTGGGGTAAGGTTTAGGGTAAGGGTTAGGTTAAGGATAAGTGTTAGGATAAGGGTAAGGTTAATGGTAACCGTAAGTGTAAAGGTAAGGGTTAGGGTAAGAGTAAGAATAAGGGTATGAGTAATGGTAAGGGTGAGGGTTAGGCTAAGGTTAAGTGTAAGGTTTAGATTTAGGCTAAGGGTAAGTGTAGCAGAAAGGGTAAGGTTTACGGTAAGGGTAAGTGTTAGGATAAGGGTAAGGTTTAGGGTTAGGTTAAGGGTAAGGGATAGGGTAAGGGATTGGGTAAGGGATAGGGTAAGAGTAAGGGTAAGGTTAAGGGTAAGGGTAAGGGTAAGGGTAAGGGTAAGGGTAAGGGTAAGGGTAAGGGTAAGGGTAAGGGTAAGAGTAAGAGTTAGGGTAACGGAAAGCGTAAGGGTACGGGTGGAAGTATGTGTTAGAGTATGGGTTATGATAAGGGTAAGGGTTAGGGTAAGAGTAAGTGTAAGGGTATGTTTAAGTGTACGGGTCACTGTAAGTGTTAGAGTAAGGGTTATGTTAGGGGTAACTGTTAGGGTAATGGTTAGGGTTAATATTAGGGTTAGTGTGAGGAAAACGAAAAGGTAAGTATTAGGTTAAGGTTAAGAGCAAGTGTAAGGTTTAGGTTAAGGTTAAGGGTTAATGTAATGGTACTGGAAAGGGTTCAGGTAAGGTTTAGGGTTAGAGTTAGGTTAGGGTTAAGTGTTAGGAAACGGGTAAGTTGTATGTATAAGAATAAGTGTAAGAGTAAGGGTATTGGTAATGATAAGGGTGAGGGTTAAGGATAAGGTATAAGGATAAGGGTATTTAAATTTTTTAATTCAATTTATTTTAAATTAAAATTTTTTATTTTAATTAATTAATATTTTAATTTTACGAGTAATTCCTAGGGCAAGTTTAAGCGTAAGTGTACATTTAAGTGTTGTTGTGTGGCTTATTGTAAGGGTAAGGTTAAGTGTTAGGGTAATGGTTATGGTTAATTATAGGGTTAGGGTGAGAAAAACGTAAGATTAAGTATTAGCTAAAGGTTAAGGGTAAGGTTAATGTTAAGAGTAAGTATAAGGTTTAGGGTAAGGGTTAGGTTAAGGATAAGTGTTAGGGTAAGGGTAAGGTTAATGGTAACCGTAAGTGTAAAGGTAAGGGTTAGGATAAGAGTAAGAATAAGGGTATGGGTAATGGTAAGGGTGAGGGTTAGGCTAAGGGTAAGTGTAAGGTTTAGATTTAGGCTAAGGGTAAGTGTAGCAGAAAGGGTAAGGTTTACGGTAAGCTTTAAGGTTTAGGGTTAGGTTAAGGGTAAGGGGAAGGGGAAGGTAAGGGGAAGGGTTGGAGTAAGGTATAGGGTAAGGGTAAGGTTATGGTTAAAGGAAAGAGTAAGGGTAAGGAAAAAGTAAAGGTAAGGATTTGGGTAATGGTAAGGGTGAGAAGGGTTAGGGTAAGGGTTACGGTAAGGGTTAGGTAACGCAGTGTACAACCTGGGACGTCACACGCAGAGCTGCCTCTGGCAAGGTGAGTGAGGAACAGATGTAGCAGTTGTTGTGTTGTAGGTCTCACTGTTCCTCTAAGCATCCCCTCTTTGTCTTTTAGAGGTGTTGTAGCTGTTTGAAGAGGGTAGATTGAAGCATCTGCCTCGGGGGCTGGTAAGCGGCAGAGGTAAGGGAGCAGATGAGAGTAACTTACCTAGTTGTGCTGTGTCTTTGGATGCTGCATCGGCCTATGCGTTTCTTTTTCTTTCACAGGTGTCTCGCACAGGCTCAAAGGAGCAAACTGCACTCTGAAGAGCTGTGTAAGAAGAGGGGCTGGTCATGAGCTGGGTTGGAGCAGAACGACCAAGTAGCACAAGGTGACTATGAAAGGTGTCCGTCTTGCTTTGCAGGTGCTGTGGCAGGCTCTCCACAGAAGTGGATAAGGATATGAGATAAGGCCAGAGAGCGACAGGGAGCGGCATGTGCAGGATGGTTACCTGGGGGCAAGGGGGGAGCTGCTTGTAGACCCTTGGGGCCAGCATGGAGGGGGTTGGGAGCTGACTCTACACCTTTGGGGCCTGCTTCTGGGGGCGGGGGGGGGTTGAGACCAGCATCTGGGGGAGGGGTGGGAGCTCTTTGTATTCCTTTGGAGCCTGTGTCGGGGGGGGGGGGAAGGGGAGGGTTGGTTGGGAGGTGCTTGTACACTGTTGGAGCCTGGGTTGAGGGAGGAGGTTTGGAGCTGCTTCTACACCTTTGGGCCTGGCATCGGGGGTAGGGGGTTGGGTGCTGGTTGTAGGGGCCTGTGTTTGGGAGGGGGGGCTTGGGACCTGCGTCTGGGGGAGGGGTGGGAGCTGCTTGTACACCTTTGGGGCCTGCATGTGGGGGGGGGTCAGGGCCTGTGTCTAGCGGGCTGGGAACTGCTTGTACAATGTAGGAATCTGTTTCTGCAGGGTGGCTGGGAGCTGTTTGTACAACTTTGGGGCCAGCATCTGGGGGTGGCTGGGAGCTGCCTGTACACTGTAGGGGCCTGTGTTTGTGGGGGGCTTGGGGGCCTCCCTCGGGGGCGGGGGGGGAGGGTTGGGAGCTGCTTGTATAGGGTAGGGGGCCTGCCTGGCAGGGGTTGGGAGCTGCTTGTAGAATTTGGGTCCCTGTGTCTGGGGAGGGGGTTGGGGCTTGTGTCTCAGGGGTGTTGGGAACTGGTTGTACACCTTTGGGTCCTGTCTCTGGGGGGGAGCTACTTGTACACTTTTGGGGTCTTTATTTGAGGGGGGTTGGGAGTTGCTCATGCATTCTAGGTGCCTCCCTTTTGAAAAGGGTTGGGGCCTGCATCTGTGGGTGGTTGGAAGCTGCTTGTACACTATAGGGGCCATGGTCTTGGAGGGGGGTCTGGGCTGTTTATACACCTCTGTGGCCTGTGTTTGGGGGGGGGGGTGGGCCTGTGCCTGGGGGAGTTGGGAGGTGCTTGTTCACTCTAGGAGCCTCCATTTGGGGGTCTTTGGGGCCTCCCTTTGAGGGGGAGGGAGTTGGGAGTTGGTTGTACACCTCCGCATCCCATGTCTTGGGGAGGGGGGGGGGGAGTGGGACCGGTCTCTGAAGGGGCGGGTTGTGAGCTGCTTGTACACCTGTGTCGGGGGGGAGGGTAGGGGGGAATGGCGGGGGGCGGGCCCGGGTCTTGGGCCAGTGTCTGGGTGGAGTCCAGTTCTTGGGAGGGGGTGGTGGGGTAGGAGCTGCTTGTGGGCAGTTGGGGTCTGCATCTGGGTGTGGTTGGTGCCTGCTTCTGTTGGCAGTTTGGGGCCTGCTTGTAGACTTGTGCAGCCTGGGTTTGGGGGCTTTTCTGTAACGTTTGGGGTCTGCATTTTTGCTTTGGGATGCATCTTGAGCTTTTGAGGCCTAGCAGTAGCATTTGGGGCCTGCATCTGGGGCTTTTCTGTAGCATTTTGGTTGCGTATTTGTGATTTGGGGCCTGTATCGTGGGTTTTGCCTTTTTTGTAGTTTCCATCTTTGTGTGTGTGTGTTTCGTTGTTGGTTGTCTGGGGTTAGGGACAGTTTGGGGTTTGGATTAAGGTCAGTGTCATTAGCGTTAGGGGGTTGATAATAAGGGTTAGGGTTGTGGTTAGAGTTGTTAGGTTTAAGGGGAATAAGGATTTCAGGGTAAGGGGATCAAGGTTGTGGGAATAAAAATGTTGTTTTTGCGCAGTTACATCCTGTAGAGGGAAGGAAGGTGGTATTGAGATATGCTTGCAGTGATAAGACAGCTTAACAGTGTGAAATGAGTTCATCTGATTCGTGTCAATATGGAACAATGCTAGGGCCGCATGATATGATGAAAAGTCTAAGAAAACCAGAGTGGTTAATATATATAGTTCTTGAATCTTGCAAAGGAATGGTCCAGCAATTCCGGTCAATAGAGGATAAGAGAACAAAGGGGTTTCAGAATAACTGCTAACTATTACAACTGTTGCATGGGACACTATGCAAGTGTCTGCCATCCAGCCAAGATGGACAAAGGAGATGGACAAGAGAAAAGCCTGGGAGGAAGACTACGATCCTTCAGTACGAGCGGCCCCCAGAGGGACCACCGGAGACTGATAACGCCTGCACCAGTGGGAGGGTTTGGATTCTGGGAACTAATTAGAATAACCCTGCCTTTTGTAGAAGTAGTAATGAATATGTATTAGCCTAGCAGCATAAAAACCAGCCGCCTAATGTAACTTGTGTGTGTCTTGGTGGAGCAGAGACTCCTGGCGCACCCAGCGCTGCTTGCTTACCTCTATTCATTTAATAAATTGTAAATTTCAATTGCAATCCTATTTGGGACCCGGTCATTTATTACAAGTGGGCTCTCGTCCGGGAGGGCTTTGGTTCCTGATTTCTGGTTTGATCTAGGAGAGGCACCCCCACCATTTGGTGGCTGCTGTTTGAGTCAGGTCGGAACTAATGGCATCTTAAACCTGAATAAAGGTAAGCAAAGTTTCTGATTCTTTTTTTCAGCTCCCTTGCCAGCTGCAGCACTATATTTTGCCCATAATTGTGTGTGTGAAGATCCGAACGAAGATGACGGAGTCGTAAGCATTTAAAGCGTATACCGTTCGGTTGGGTGGGGTTCGGTTGCCTGTGTGTGTAAGAGTGTGACTGAGATGGAACTTAGTTCCGAAGCGATTGTGGAGGTCTTCTAACCGCGGTTCCAATCTCCCGCGAGGGACTTGGCCGGTGAAGGACCGAAGGGATTCCTATAGGATTTGTGGGTGTGTGATAGGTCCTCGACCCCCTGCAAGACACTCTTACTAAGGTAACCAAGGGCTATGGGAATTGCCAGAGTAAAATTCCTAGATGGGTCAGACAAAATCGAAGACCAGAGACCAGAAGAAAGGGAGCAAATTACCAGTCATACCACCAGAAAGTCCATTAGGAATAACGATTAGAAATTGGAATGATAGGGACCCCAGAAAAGGAAAAAGTAAATTAAAAATGGTCCAGTATTATGTGACAGAATGGCCAAAGGAGCCTTTAAGACTACATGTCTTTTGGCCTGTATTTGGAACCTTCAAAGACTGGATTTGCAAGGCCTTAAATATCCATGTTAATTCAAAGGAACCTTTTAGCCAGGAAGAAAGTGATTATGCAGGATTATGGATCAGGAGGACTTCACGTCCTTTTCCAGCCTCAATATTTACACTAAAAGCAGGTAAGAAATTTGAAGAACAAGAAGAACATGAAAAAGAAAAAGAAGATAAACGTGAGCCGTTGGATAAGCTACCACCTCCATATCCTAACAATCCACCCCTGGCGGCTCCCCCTCCGGTGGCTGTGGTATCGCCACCAGTACCACCGTTGCCCCAGCTTCCACCACCAACAGCACCAGAATTAGACCGACCTCCGGCCGCATGCAGGAGAAGTAGGACGGATGTATCTGAGAGGGCTTCTCTATATCCCTTAAGGGAGGTAACTGGTGTATAACTGGTGCGCGTCTTGGTGGAGCAGAGACTCCCGGCGTACCCAGCACTGTTTGCTTACCTCTATTCATTCAGTGAATTGTAAACTTTGATTGTAATCCTATTTGGGACTTTTATTTATTATAACAGACAAGCTTGTAAAACGCAGACAACCAGAATCCTTACAGCAATTAGGTGGAAATCACGGCGTAAGAAACATTACCACCTCAAAGAGTAAAAACCTCAAAAGAAATGTGACTTGTAACAGGCCAGCAGCTGTGTATTTTCTGTGAAGCACCAGCTAGATTATGAACCTTGAATAGTACAGTTAAAGGGGAAACAGGGGAGGGTCTGGAGGGTCCCGGTCCTCGGCAGAAAAAAAAAGTGTATAAACTGTGTATGGAATTAGTAGGCACCCTCCTGCTTGTGGGACACCCGCCATTGTAATCTCGAATAATAATGCTACTGTACTGAGATCCTCGACTCAGCCTATGCTATTTGCTACAGATTGATTCAGGGTTTTAAGGTTTCAGGGATTGGGCACTAGGGTTGGGTTTCAGGGTAAGGGGTTTCAGGGTTTATGTTTAGGATTTTAAGGTTTTTAGGGTTGGAGTTTTAACGGTTAGGGTTTTAAGGATTTGGGGGTTAGGGTTTTAAGGGTTTCAGGGTTAGCGTGTTAGGGTATTAGAGTTTTTTGGGTTGTAGTGTTGATATGTTTTTTAGGGTTAGAGTCTTAAGGTTTTATTTTTGGTCAGTTATTTACGGTTAGGGTTTTAAGATCTTTTTTTTGTTTTGTTTTGTTTTGTTTTTTCAGGTTAGGTTCTCCAGGTCCAGGGTTTTGAGTATCCTAATTTTGGGGGTTTGGATTTTGAGCATCTTAATTTTTGGGGTTAGGCTTTTGTGTGCCCTAATTTTTTGGGATAGGCTTTCAAGCATCCTAAGTAATTGGGTTAGGGTTTTGAGCATCTTAATGTTTCCAGGATAGGGTTTGGAGCATCCTAAGTTTTCGGGAAAGGGTTTTGAGCATCTCAATGTTTCCAGGATAGGGTTTTGAGCGTCCTAAGTTTTTGGAATAGGGTTTGGAGAGTCCTAAGTTTTCTGGATAGAGTTTGGAGCGTCCTAATGTTTTCGGGATAGGGTTTTGAGAGTCCAAAGTGTTATAAGTTGCCCCCTTAATTAATTTTCATAGAGCATTGTATTAATCATAGAAAGGAATTTATTGAGTGAGCAAACATCAAGCAAAACAGCACTGGGCGGCCGGGGAGTCTCAGCTCCGCCAACGACACGCACCTCACCCCCGCCAGAGTCTCTTTTTATTTATATTTTGCTAATTCCGGGATTACGCAGCACATCCTGGTATATTCTGCGACTGCGCGCGCTGTTGCTAGGGGGTCGTCTCTGTCCCTCTGGTGGTTGTGAAGATGAAGGCCCTAGTCTTCCTCGGCGTTGTGGTTCAACTTCTTTTATTATTTGGTCATGTTGGCCCAGCGTTAGACAGGAAGGCATGTATGTCGATACACTACTTTAGCAACTTATCAGGAGATGGTTACATGAGCTTTGCAACAGTGTCTTTGAACAAAAGAGGCAACTGAGATGCAGAAGGAGAATGGGTTGGGGGGTCTATTTTTTGTTACGTTAAGCAAAAGAATTTTCATAATGTCTAGGCAAGCATTATGCAGCTCCTTACTTCAGCAGGGAGCTTTCGCAACTCCCGCTCCTCAAACAGAACTCCTTGTTTTTATAATACAAAAGACAATGAGCAAACATTTATGGTGTATTACCCTAAGTTTTTGGGTTAGGGTTTTTTGCGTCTTAATGTTTTGGGGTTAGGGTTTGGAGCGCCCTAAGTTTTTGGGCTAGGGCTTTGAGCATTCCTAACGTTTTGGGTTGGGTTTGGGTTTTGAGCATCCTAAGATTTTGGGTTGGGGGTTTTAGGCATAGGTCTTCAGGGGTTTAGTGTGGTAAATAGTTTGGGTTAGGTCTGTAGGGGTTTCGAGGTTTTTTGGATGTTGGACTTGAGGCTTTTTTCGTAAGGGCGGTGAGGGTTCCAGTGAGTGCTGGTAAATGCAGTTCTCGAGCACTCGGCCTGTGATTGGCCATGCTGGCTGTGCGGGGAATGCTGGTAGGTGTAGTTTTCCGGCACTGGGAGGCCATGTTGTGTGCCCAGAGCATGCCGGGAGATGTAGTTCTCAGGACTCCGGACTTCCGGGAGGCCATGTTGCATACCCACATTATGCCGGGAAATGTAGTTTTCGGATTCGGGACGTCCGGGAGGCCATGTTGAATGCCCAGAGCATACCGGGAGATGTAGTTCTCGGGAACTAGGGTTAGGGTTAGGGGCTAGGGCTGGGGCTAGAGTTAGGGTTTCGGGTGAGGGTTGGGGTTGGGGGTTATTGTTAAGGTTAGTGGTTTAGGGTTAGGCTTAGAGGGTTATGGTTAGGGATAGGTTAGGGGTAGGTTTAGAGGGTTAGGGTGAGGGTTAGGGGTTAGGGGTTGGGGTTGTGGTTAGGGTTAGAGTAAGGGTTAGGGTGAGAGTATTAGGGTTAGGGTTTGGGTTCAGATTAGGGTATGGGTAAGGGTTAGGGCAAGGGTAAGTGTTAGGGTAAGGCTAAGGGTAAGGGTTAGGGTAAGGCTGAGGGTGAGGATAAGGTTTAGGTTTAGGCAAAGCGTTAGGTTTATGGTAAGAGTTAGGGTAAAGGTTAGGGTTAGGGTTAAGAGTTAGGGTAAAGGATAGAGTAGTGGTAAGGATAAGGGTAGGGTAAGGATTAGGGTAAGCGTTAGGGTTAGGGTTAGAGGGTTAGGGTTAGGGTTAAGGTTAGGGTTAGGGTTAGGGTTAGGGTTAGGGTTAGGGTTAGGGTTAGGGTTAGTGTTAGGGTTAGGGGTTAGGGTTAGGGTTAGGGTTAGGGTTAGGGTTAGGGTCTTAGGGTTAGGGTTAGGGTTAGGGTTAGGGTTAGGGTTAGGATTAGGGATACGGTTAGGGTTAGGGTTAGGATTAGGGATACGGTTAGGGTTAGGGTTAGAATTCTGTTAGGGTTATGTGGAGGAATGGTTAAGTGAAGTAGGCCATGTGAATGTTGAGCAACTAGGAGGTCGCGAGTTAACAAAGTATCGAACGCAGCTCATATGAGCCTGAGAAAGTAGGTAAATAAGCCTGAGAAAATACGTGACTGCGGCCTGGGAAGGAATGTAAGTTCTGGGAGGTTTTAGGGAGGTTTCAGGGAGGTTTCAGGTACAAGAACATGATATCTGTTGGTATGCTGGGAAAGTACTAACTGTGTTACTTTGGTGGGAAACTAGCTGATAGAATAGAGAAATGCACTAACCAATCATGAGCTTAGCTTTTGCAATATGTATGAGCTAATTATATTGAATTAGATAAAAGACGACTGAGCTATCCAATAAATCGAAGTTCACTGATCACTCATATTGAGCGTCTGTGTCTTCCTTCCGTCGACAACAAATGTCCTCGCAACAAATGGCGCCCGAACAGGGACCTTCTGAACGGGAACAGGAACTTCGCTGGAGTTGAACCTGCGCTGGAATTGTACCTGCGAGCCACGGTTGGACGGAATACGAGGACCGGTCCTGCAACGCAGCTCAGGAGGTGAAAAGGATTACAAATTGCTGAATCTCCGCACCTGAGGCCTGAAAGGTGAATGGAAAAGAAACCTGGAATACCCACACCCGCAGCTCGGAAAGGGAGTCCTCGCACCCGGGATGAGCCTATAGAGGGTGCCGCCGGAAAGCGTCGCCGAGGTCTTTGCAAAGGCTGCAATGGTACCGACATATATAAAGGTATGGAGAGACAAGCGGCGTATGATTTGCTCAAATGCTTTTTAGAAAAGCGGAGCACCCAGCTTATAGACTGCAAAAAGAATTTACCAGGATTATTAGCATATGGGGTAGCTAAGGGTTGTTTTATCAATCCTGATACAGTTTTTGAACAAACAGAGTGGCGTAAATTTGGGGACAAATTGTTTGATGAAAATAAGACTGCTAAAAAATTATTGAAGCCTTGGAGAGCAGTCACTAACGCCTTAGTTATACATCAGGCTGAGCAGAGAGTTGCTGCTACCGCTACAGAGCGACTGGGATTGCCGGGAAGTGCTGGAGCTGGGGATTGCCCACTGCCGCCTTCAGTGAGAACGATAACGCTGCCTCAGGGGGCTACGGGGCAATGGGAGCCTCCCCCCCCTCAGTCACCGCCACGAGCAGCGCTGCACTCAGAGTTCCGCGGAATCGAACGGCAGCCGACCCTCACCGTGTGGCGAGTCGGCACAGAGCAGAGGAACGGACATCAGGACCCTGCAGCCTGTCTGACGTAACCATGGAAGCAGCGGCGGCTGTGCTGCTTCTCTCTGGCATTCTTTTTATAAGAGGTTTACCTTGCAATAAAAAAGGGATACTAACTGGAGTGTTAATAATTGTATGTGTTATTCTTAAATGTCCAGGTATTTTGTGTTGAAAGTATTTGTGTAAGGGTAAGGTTTTAAAACAAAGTGTTGCAAGTCACTTCAGGAGGAACACAATGAGAGGCAATACTTGTTTGTTTGCTTATCATTCTAAATTATATTCTTGTGGTATGATTGAGGTTGTGGTATGATTGAGAGTGAGATGTGCAAGAGGCCTCTGAGTGTACAATTGTGCTCTGAGTGTGCAAGTGTGCTCTGGGTGTGAGTGTGCTGTGTACTGTGTTAGTGAGAGCCCATTTATTGCCATAGTACAGGCTGAAATCATAGGAAATTAGTACTGGTCAAGCAAAATCATGTTTCACAAGTATGGGGTCATTGTGTGAAGTAGCCACTAGGAGAAACTTAAGGGAACGTACTGTTTAAAACTTTTTGATCAAAAATGTTATAGAGATTTTGAAATGGTGCCGGAAACAGGTACCCAGTGGATCACTGCAAAGTGGACTGAAGCAGCTTTAGAATCTGCACACGCCGAAGACGACCAGGAAGAGGTTCCTGATAATTATTCTGACAACGACGTGGGTTGTGACACCTCGACAACTGTCAAGAACAGCCTTCGATCACCATCAAGTGATTAGGTTTAAGTGTGTTACTATTAAGTTGTGTTACTTACTATTAATTATGTTACCATTAAGTGCTTACAGTAATTGTAGTGTTATTAGAGTTAAGTTGTATAGTTGTATTATGTTATGTATCCTTTCAGAACATGCTTGTTTGGGGTCCCAATAGGGGATCCAAAGGAACTGAGTGAAATGTTAGCACCATATTCTGCCAGTATTACTCTACTCAGTAGATCCCTTTCTGCAAACGTCTCGGATGGAGTAGTTGCTGCCCTGCAAGCTCTTAATAACTCACTGCCATGGGACCCTCAAGAACTGAATCTCCTGGGGTCTGTGGTAGTAGGGAATAGCAGTAGTAACTGGACACAAACATGCTTTGTACTCCATGAAGGGAAACAAAATAAAACGCACTGGACCAACATAACATCGAGGACCCTTGGATTTGAGGCCAATGGACATTACTGTGGATGGAACAACACCGGTAACATTAGTGTACCATTTGGGGCGTATGGAATAGGTGACACCAATTCGATCTGGTTTCAAAGTCAGGCCAAAGCTTTGCCACCTGGCATGTTTTTAATCTGTGGGGACCGTGCATGGCAAGGAATACCAGCTAGTGCTTTTGGGGGTCCGTGTTACCTAGGACGACTTACACTTTTCACTCCAGATTTGCACTCATGGCAGAACTCGACAGGGAGCAGAAGAATTAAACGAGAACTAAAAACTTTGGGTTCTGACTGTAATGATGGAGTACAATTGTGGGGTCCAGCAGGAAGATTCTTTGCTTCTTTGGTGCCTGGTGTGGGAACTGCACATGCTTTGACTAACATTAATAAGCTTGCTTGTTGGGCTGTTAAACAATCAAATGTAACAACACAAGTTCTTTCTGAAATGTCGCAAGATATGGAGAGCATAAGACATGCTGTATTACAAAATAGGGCCGCTATTGATTTCTTGTTATTAGCTCAAGGACATGGGTGTGAAGATGTAGAAGGAATGTGTTGCTTTAATCTCTCTGATCATGGGCAATCAATTCACAATCAATTAAAATGGTTAAGGGATCATACACAAAAAATTACAATACAGAATAATTGGTTTGATGATTGGCTTAAATCTGTCTTTGGAAATGTAGGGGGATGGGTTTTTTATTTAATCAAAGAGGGACTTCGCCTTTTGCTTATAATTGTATTGATTATAATTGCTGCACGGGTAGTCTTTAGCTGCTTATCTAGGAAACCAGAACAACTCACAGAGAAGGTGTTTATAGCCCAAAATAAAAACGGGGGAATTGTGGAGGAATGGTTAAGTGAAGTAGGCCATGTGAATGTTGAGCAACTAGGAGGTCGCGAGTTAACAAAGTATCGAACGCAGCTCATATGAGCCTGAGAAAGTAGGTAAATAAGCCTGAGAAAATACGTGACTGCGGCCTGGGAAGGAATGTAAGTTCTGGGAGGTTTTAGGGAGGTTTCAGGGAGGTTTCAGGTACAAGAACATGATATCTGTTGGTATGCTGGGAAAGTACTAACTGTGTTACTTTGGTGGGAAACTAGCTGATAGAATAGAGAAATGCACTAACCAATCATGAGCTTAGCTTTTGCAATATGTATGAGCTAATTATATTGAATTAGATAAAAGACGACTGAGCTATCCAATAAATCGAAGTTCACTGATCACTCATATTGAGCGTCTGTGTCTTCCTTCCGTCGACAACAAATGTCCTCGCAACAGGGTTAGGGTTAGGGTTAGGGTCTTAGGTTTAGAGTTAGGGTTAGGGTTAGGGTTAGGGATACCATTAGGGTTAGGGTTAGGGTTCGAATTCTGTTAGGGTTAGGGTTAGGGTTAGGGTTAGGGTTAGGATTAGGGATACGGTTAGGGTTAGGGTTAGAATTCTGTTAGGGTTAGGGTTAGGGTTAGGGTTAGGGTCTTAGGGTTAGAGTTAGGGTTAGGGTTAGGGTTAGGGATACCGTTAGGGTTAGGGTTCGGGTTCGAATTCTTTTAGGGTTAGGGTTAGGGTTAGGGTTAGGGTTAGGGCTAGGGTTAGGGGTTAGGGTTAGGGTTAGGGTTAGGGGTTAGGGTTAGGGTTAGAGGGTTAGGGTTGTTAGGGTTAGGATTAGTGTTAGGGTTAGGGTTAGGGTTTTGTTAGGGTTAGGGTTAGGGTTAGATTAGGGTTAGGGTTAGGGTTAGGTTTAGGGTTAGGGTTAGGGTTAGGGTTAGGGTTAGGGTTAGGGTTAGGGTTAGGGTTAGGGTTAAGGTTAGGGTTAGGGTTAGGGTTAGGTTTAGGGTTTTGTTAGGGTTAGGGTTAGGGTTCCGTTAGGGTTAGTGTTAGGGTTAGGGTTAGGCTTAGGCTTAGGCTTAGGCTTAGGTTTAGGTTTAGGCTTAGGGTTATGTTAGGGTTAGGTTTAGGGTTCTGTTAGGTTTAGGGTTAGGGTTAGGGTTAGGGTTAGGGTTAGGTTTAGCTTTAGTGTTCGGTTCGGGTTAGGGTTAGGGTTAGGATTAGGGTTTGAGCGTTAGGTTTAGATCCACGGGCAGCCGTTAGGGTTAGGGTTAGGTTTAGGGTTGGGTTAGTGTTAGGGTTAGGTTTAGTTTCTGACTACAGTAACTTGATCATCCAATAAAAATCATCCTTATTGTCTTTAGCAAAGCAATGGCTTCTATATCATAAATTAATTGTACATGCCCTTGGAAAAAGCCAAGGCAATACCTCCCTTGCTTGGAGCTGTATCCAAACGCAGTAATGTATACAATCTTTAGCAGCAGCTATTATTAGAGACAGGGAGAAGGAGGAACTTTGCCCACTGAAATTCGAAAATTTATTTGGGATAATGCTTCAGAATTTGAAAAAGATTTTCAAGCATGGTGGCAATTAGTCAACTTTACCCTTTATGCAGAAAATGATCAAATTGTGTCCTTTATACTTACTATAAGTAATGCCACCGTATACAATGTATAGCCAATCATTGCATTAGGACTCAATCATAATGGAACTATACTTTATACTAAAGGGCATAAAGTATGGGCCCATCAAAAGGGAGGAAAGTGGCAAACAATTGATGTAAATGCATGCATTGTGCGTGAACAAAAAAGTTCCATCTGTGAAAGTAACACGCGGGAATCCCAAGACATTTGTCTTGACACTGAGCAAAATATTTGCCACGTTGAGATACATCCTAATGAAACCCTTGATACTGTACTTGTATATATTGGGAAAGGTTGTGTTTGCATGAGAAGTCATTGTGATTCTATAGTCGTAGATAATGCTGTGGTAGATACCAGTAATCACTTTAATGTTTGTGTTTGCAATTTTATCAAAATCTCAACCATATCACACTATCAGGTAGACCTGCGCAACAGGTATAAGGCCCTGGAGGCCGAAAGGCAATCGATGGATGGAAAAGGCTATAATCCCTCTCCACCAGAGATATTGGCAGGGTTGGAAAAGCCAACCCCCCCGTATATGCCTGACCACAGGCAGCAGGAAGAAAAGGTGAGTTTTAGTTGTGGGTGATTTATCAATCAGCGGAACAGAGGGTCCAATATGTAGAAGGGACCCTCCTCTAAGGGAAATCTGCTGCCTTCCTAGGGCCTGGGTTAGGACATCACAAGGAGGCTTCCCAGCTTGGTTCAACCGTCAGACTATTACCGATTGCTCGTCCTATATCTGGGAGGAGAAGGAGTGGCAACGCATAGCCTGTGAGCAATCAAAAGGGACTTCAAGGATTTGTCAATTTGTCAAAACTCAACAAAACGCAACGGAAACCACAAAACACGTCAAAAACACCCCAAAAGCGAACCGAATCAGAAGAAAAAATGTGATTTAACAACACAAAAAACCCTTAAACCTACCTGATGTTCTCCTAAATGTACAATCCACTCCCAACCACCAGAAAACCCAATGGAAACCCAAAAAAAAAACAAACGGAGACCTCAAAACACGTCAAAAACACCCCAAAAAAGAATGGGATAACCCCCCAAAACGAAAGAAAACCCCAAAAAAATAGATCCACCCCAAAACGACACTAAACCTACCTGATGTTCTCCAAAACACGCAAGTTAAACTTTTCCAACATGATGAAAAACAAGAACCCAACAAAACCCAACAGAGACCCCAAAACATGTCAAAAACACCCCAAAAAAGAACGGGATCACCCCCAAAACTGGAAGAAAATTCCCCCCCAAAAAAATTTACAATTTTCACCATGATGACCAACATGAACCAAACGAAAACCCAAAAGGAGACACCAAAACACGTCAAAAACACCCCAAAAAAGAAAGGGATCACCCATAAACTGGAAGAAAATCCCCAAAAAGCACAGATCCAATCCCAAAACCAGCCTAAACCTACCTGATGTTCTCCAAAACCCACAAATTTACCCTTTTCCACCATGATGACCATGGAAAACCCAACGAAACCCAATGGAGACAAAAAACATGTCAAAAAAAAAAAAAAAACAAAAAAGAACAGGATCTCCCCCAAAAACAGAAGAAAAACCCAAATGCCATAGATCCACCCCAAAAGTCCCCCTAAGCCTACCTGATGTTCTCCAAAACCCACAATTTACCCTTTTTCACAATGATGACCAACGAGAACCCAACAAAACCCAACGGACAACCCCAAAACACGTCAAAAACACCCCAAAAAAGAACAGGATCACCCCAAAAAAACAGAAGAAAACCCCAAATACCATGAATCCACCCCAAAAGTCCCCCTAAACCTACCTGAAGTTCTCCAAAACCCACAATTTACCCTTTTCCACCAAGATGCCAACAGAAAACCCAACAAAACCCAACAGAGACATCAAAACATGTCAAAAACACCCCAAAAAAGAACAGGATAACCCCCAAAACTGGAAGAAAATCCCCAAAAAGCATGGATCCAATCCCAAAACCACCCTAAACCTACCTGATCTTCTCCAAATCCCAAAGTCCACTCCCAACCACCATAAAACCCATTAGGAACTCAACAAAACGCAACAGAAACCCCAAAACACCTCAAAAACACCCCAAAAGCAAACCGGATCAGAAGAAAATACGTGATTTAACCCCAAGAAAACCCTTAAACCTACCTGATCTTCTCCAAATCCCAAAATCCACTCCCACCCACCATAAAACCCATTAGGAACTCAACAAAACGCAACGGAAACCCCAAAACACCTCAAAAACACCCCAAAAAAGAACTGGATCAGAAGAAAAAAAAAAAAACAAAACTATGCATTTCCCCCCCACATCACCCTAAACTCACCTGATCTTCTTCAAAACCCACAATCCACTCCCATTTAGCTTAACGACCAACGAGAACCCAACAAAACCCAACGGAGACCCCAAAAACGTCAAAAACACCCCAAAAAAGAACTGGTTCAACCCCAACAACGAAAGAAAACCCCAAAAGCCATAGATCCACACCAAAAATCCCCCTAAACCAACCTGAAGTTCTCCAAAACCCACAATTTACACTTTTCCACATTGATGACCATGGAAAACCCAACGAAACCCAACGGAGACCACAAAACACGTCAAAAAAAAAAAAAAAAAAGAAAGGGATCACCCCCAAAACTGGAAGAAAATCCTTCAAAATCATAGATCCACCCCAAAACCACCCTAAACCTACCTGATGATCTCCAAAACCCACCATTTACAATTTTCCACCACCATGACCATGGAAAACCCAACGAAACCCAACGGAGACCCCAAAAGAAGTCAAAAACACCCCAAACAAGAACGGGATAAACCCTAAAAACGAAAGAAAACCCCAAAAGCCATAGATCCACACCAAAAGTCCCCCTAAACCTACCTGATGTTCTCCAAAAGCCACAATTTACACTTTTTCACCAGGATGACCAACATGAACCAAACGAAAACCCAAAACGAGACACCAAAACACGTCAAAAACACCCCAAAAAAAAAGGGATCACCCATAAACTGGAAGAAAATCCCCAAAAAGCACGGATCCAATCCCAAAACCACCCTAAACCTACCTGATGTTCTCCAAAACCCACAATTTACCATTTTCCACCACGATGACCAACGAGTACACAACAAAACCCAACGGAGACCCCCAAACACCTCAAAAATTTCCCAAAAAAGAACGGGACCACCCCAAGAAACAGAAGAAAACACCAAAAAACATGACTCTGCCCCAAAAGTCCCCCTAAACCTACCTGATGTTCTCCAAAAGCCACAATTTACACTTTTTCACCATGATGACCAACAAGAACCCAACTAAAACCCAACGGAGACCCCAAAACACGTCATAAACACCACAAAAAAGAACAGGATCACCCAAAAAAAAACAGAAGAAAAAACCAAATACCATGAATCCACCCCAAAATTCCCCTAAACCTACCTGAAGTTCTCCAAAACCCACAATTTACAATTTTCCACCACCATGACCACATAAAACCCAAGGAATACCAACGGAGACCCCAAAACACGTCAAAAACACCCCAAAAAAGAACGGGATCACCCCCAAAAACAAAAGAAAATCCCCCAAAACCATAGATCCAATCCCAAAACCAACCTAAACCTACCTGATGTTCTCCAAAACCAACAATTTACCCTTTTCCACCATGATGACCACGGAAAACGCAACGAAACCCAATGGAGACCCCAAAACACGTCAAAAACACCCCCAAAATGAATTGGATCACCCCCCCCCCAAAAAAAAAAAAAAAAAAAAAAAAAAAAGAAGAAAACCCCATATATCATGAATCCACCCCAAAAGTCCCCCTAAACCTACCTGATGTTCTCCAAAACCCACAATTTACACTTTTCCACCATGATGACAACGGAAAACCCAACGAAACCCAACGAAGAACACAAAACACGTCAGAAACACCCCAAAAATGAATTCGATCACCCCAAAACTGGAACAAAATCCCCCAAAACCATAGATCCACCCCAAAAACACCCTAAATCTACCTGATGTTCTCCAAAACCCACAATTTACACTTTTCCACCATGATGACCACGGAAAACCCAACGAAACCCAACGGAGACCACAAAACACGTCAAAAACACGCCCAAAACCAACTGGATCACTAGAAAAAACAGAAGAAAACACTAAAAACCATGAATCTGCCCAAAAGTCCTCATAAACCTACCTGATGTTCTCCAAAACCCACAATTTACACTTTTCCACCATGATGACCACGGAAAACACAACGAAACCCAACGGAGAACACAAAACACGTCCAAAACATCCCAAACAAGAACAGGATCACCCCCAAAACCAAAGAAAACCCCAAAAGCACGGATCCAATCCCAAAACCACTCTAAACGTACCTGATGTTCTCCAAATCCAAATGTCCACTCCCAACCACCATAAAACCCATTAGGAACTCAACGAAACCCAACGGAAACCCCAAAACACGTCAAAAACACCCCAAAAAATAACTGAATCAGAAGAAAAAACACCAAACACTATGAATTTCCCCGCAAAACCACCCTAAACTCACCTGATCTTCTTCAAAACCCACAATCCACTCCCATTTCCCTTAAGGACCAACGAGAATCCAACTAAAACCCAACGGACACCCCAAAACAAGTCAAAAACACCCGAAACAAGAACAGGATAACCCCTAAAAAAGAAAGAAAACCCCAAAAAAACATAGATCCACCCCAAAACCACACTAAACCTACCTGATGTTCTCCAAATCCCAAAGTCCACTCCCAACAAACTTAAAACACATTAGGAAATCAACAAAACACAACGGAAACCCCAAAACACGTCAAAAACACCACAAAAAAAAGCGGGATCACCCCCAAAACCGAAAGAAAACCCTAAAAGCCGTTGATCCACCCCAAAAGTCCCCCTAAACCTACCTGATGTTCTCCAATACCCACAATTTACCCGTTTTCACCATGATGAACAACAAGAACCCAACAAAAACCAACGGAGACCCCAAAACACGTCAAAAACACCCCAAAAAATAACTGAATCAGAAGAAAAAACACCAAAAACTATGAATTTCCCCGCAAAACCACCCTAAACTCACCTGATCTTCTTCAAAACCCACAATCCACTCCCATTTCCCTTAACGACCAACGAGAATCCAACTAAAACCCAACGGACACCCCAAAACAAGTCAAAAACACCCGAAACAAGAACAGGATAACGCCTAAAAAACAAAGAAAACCCCAAAAAAACATAGATCCACCCCAAAACCACACTAAACCTACCTGATGTTCTCCAAAACACGCAAGTTAAACTTTTCCAACATGATGAAAAACAAGAACCCAACAAAACCCAACAGAGACCCCAAAACATGTCAAAAACACCCCAAAAAAGAACGGGATCACCCCCAAAACTGGAAGAAAATTCCCCCCCCAAAAAATTTACAATTTTCACCATGATGACCAACATGAACCAAACGAAAACCCAAAAGGAGACACCAAAACACGTCAAAAACACCCCAAAAAAGAAAGGGATCGCCCATAAACTGGAAGAAAATCCCCAAAAAGCACAGATCCAATCCCAAAACCAGCCTAAACCTACCTGATGTTCTCCAAAACCCACAAATTTACCCTGTTCCACCATGATGACTATGGAAAACCCAACGAAACCCAACGGAGAACCCAAAACACGTCCAAAACACCCCAAAAAAGAACGGGACCACCCCAAAAACAGATGAAAACGCTAAAAAAAAAAACAGAAGAATTCCCCCAAAACCATAGATACACCACCCAAAAAGACTTAAAAACACCTGATATTCTCCAAAACCCACAATTTACACTTTTCCAACATGATGACCAACAAGAACCCAACAAAACCTAACGGAGACCCAAAAACACATCAAAAACACCCCCAAAAAAGAACGGGATCACCCCCAAAAAAAGAGAAAAAAAAAACAAATACCATGAATCCACCCCAAAAGTCCCCCTAAACCTACCTGATGTTCTCCAAAACCCACAATTTACACTTTTCCAACATGATGACCATGGAAAACCCAACGAAACCCAACGGAGAACCCAAAACACGTCAAAAACATGCCGAAAAACAACTGGATCACTAGAAAACAAAACAGAAGAAAACCCTAAAAACCTTGAATCTGCCCCAAAAGTCCTCATAAACCTACCTGATGTTCTCCAAAACCCACAATTTACACTTTTCCACCATGATGACCACGGAAAACCCAACGAAACCCAACGGTTTTAAGAAAATTAAGCAAAAGAATTTTCATAGTGTCTAGGCAAGCATTATGCAGCTCCTTACTTCAGCAGGGAGCTTTCGCAACTCCCGCTCCTCAAACAGAACTCCTTGTTTTTATAATACAAAAGACAATGAACAAACATTTATGGTGTATTACCCTAAGTTTTTGGGTTAGGGTTTTTTGCGTCTTAATGTTTTGGGGTTAGGGTTTGGAGCGCCCTAAGTTTTTGGGCTAGGGCTTTGAGCATTCCTAACGTTTTGGGTTGGGTTTGGGTTTTGAGCATCCTAAGATTTTGGGTTGGGGGTTTTAGGCATAGGTCTTCAGGGGTTTAGTGTGGTAAATAGTTTGGGTTAGGTCTGTAGGGGTTTCGAGGTTTTTTTGGATGTTAGGGCTTGAGGCTTTTTTTGTAAGGGCGGTGAGGGTTCCAGTGAGTGCTGGTAAATGCAGTTCTCGAGCACTCGGCCTGTGATTGGCCATGCTGGCTGTGCGGGGAATGCTGGTAGGTGTAGTTTTCCGGCACTGGGAGGCCATGTTGTGTGCCCAGAGCATGCCGGGAGATGTAGTTCTCGGGACTCCAGACTTCCGGGAGGCCATGTTGCGTACCCACAGTATGCCGGGAAATGTAGTTTTCGGATTCGGGACTTCCGGGAGGCCATGTTGAATGCCCAGAGCATACCGGGAGATGTAGTTCTCGGGAACTAGGGCTAGGGGCTAGGGCTGGGGCTAGAGTTAGGGTTTCGGGTGAGGGTTGGGGTTGGGGGTTATTGTTAGGGTTAGTGGTTTAGGGTTAGGCTTAGAAGGTTATGGTTAGGGATAGGTTAGGGGTAGGTTTAGAGGGTTAGGGTAAGGGTTAGGGGTTAGGGGTTGGGACTGTGGTTAGGCTTAGGGTAAGGGTTAGGGTGAGGGTATTAGGGTTAGGGTTCGGGTTCAGATTAGGGTAAGGGTTAGGGCAAAGGTAAGTGTTAGGGTAAGGCTAAGGGTAAGGCTTAGGGTGAGGATAAGGTTTAGGGAAAGGGTTAGGTTTAGGGTAAGGATTAGGGTAAGGGTAAGGATTAGGGTTAGGTTTAGGGTAAGAATAAGGGTAAGCTAATGGTTAGGATAAGGGTAAGGGTTAGGGTAAAGGTTTTCATTTGTTAAAGCTGAAACGCAGTATGCAATCTGGGACGTCACAGCCAGAGCTGCCTATGGCAAGGTGAGAGAGGAAAAGATGGAGCAGATGTTCTACTCCTAGTTTTTTCTTTATACGTAAATAAAAGGTTGAGCTAATTCCAGTTGGAAGAGTTCCAATTACTTGCTTGGTCATAATGTCTTTTAATATTGAAAGCTGCAGCAAAAGCATGGGGATTTTTGCTTCTAGAAACACCCTAGTTCTCTTGTCTGCACTATGCATGCTTTTGAGCTAAAACTGATTAAAAAATAAAAAGAAAAATCACACACACACACAGAAAAAAAAAAAAAAAAAAAAAAAACAAACACCACAGCTGCTGCTGCTGCTCTCTTCCTACTTCCTTGTGCTTTGCCCCTTCCCTTCCCAGGTGATTGGATTTGGGTGCTAGTCGGGGCCAAATGGTATGTGAGTCCCAGGCATCCCCTCAGAGAGCTCCTTCTGCTTGGGCTGCTCTTTGGGGTGTTTGTTTTTCCTTCGGTCAGTTGCAGGCTTCTTCAGGTGGATGAGAGTTTATGGACTGATGCGTTTCCAAGTAGCGAGGGGTACGCACATCTTTTTGAGGTAACAGCTAGTAGGATCTGTTAGAATAAACTAATGTAGTACTTGGTGCCTTTATTGCATGCAGTTCTTTATCAGGTGAGTAACTGTTGCGAGTAACTGAAGTCAATGTTACTTGGTGTGTTTGCTATGCAGTGCCTGTGCGGACTATTGCACGAGACACAGCTTTCTGACATCTGGCCCAGCAACTACTAAATAAGGGGAGGGGAGAAGCTGAAGAACGACCAAAGGACAAAGCCTGGGAGGAAGACTACGAGCCTTCAGTACGAGCGGCCCCCAGAGGGACCACCGGAGACTGATAACGCCTGCACCAGTGGGAGGGTTTGGATTCTGGGAACTAATTAGAATAACCCTGCCTTTTGTAGAAGTAGTAATGAATATGTATTAGCCTAGCAGCATAAAAACCAGCCGCCTGATGTAACTTGTGTGCGTCTTGGTGGAGCAGAGACTCCTGGCGCACCCAGCGCTGCTTGCTTACCTCTATTCCTTTAATAAATCATAAACATTAATTGTAAGCCTATTTGGGACTCGGTCATTTATTACAAGTGGGACCTCCCGATGGGTGGAAGCTGTCGGGATAGCTCGGGATGCTGAGGCGTGGTGCTGCAAGGAGGTTGGTGGTCGGTGGCGCCCTGGGGCAGGCCGAATTGGGAGGGGGCGAGGCGGCGGGTGGTCGGTGGCTTCTGTGGAAAAGGCGCTTGTATGGGGGGGCTGCGCATTCAAAGGAACCTTGACAGGCTGCAGATAGGGGCAGGCAGGAACCTTTTGAAGTTCAGGAGAGGGAAATGCCAAGCCCTACCCCTAGGGAGAAACACCTCTGTTTACCAGCACTGGCTAGCTCGATACTGAATAAGCATTTCTGCATGGAAGGGGTGCTTTGCTATTAGAACAGGCTGCCCGGGGAAGTGGTAAGAGACCCGATCCTTAAAAGTATTGAAGAGACATGTGGACATAGCCCGGGAGTCCGGCCTCCGGCAGGGCGGGAGCTGGCTCTTCCGAACCCCTGTGCTCCGGTCTTGTGCGACGCGTTTGCAAGCAGCACCGGGTGCCGGGTCCGACATCGGACGGTTCGGGGACGGCGATTCCGGGGCCGTCGGCTAGCAGGGGCCGGCTATGTCGTGTCCCGGGGATCCGACTTCAGGGGGCGTGGGGGCCGGCCGTGCAGTAAAGCGGGGGGCTGGCGTCCGCCGGCTTCCCAGAGAGCGGGCTTTCGGTCCCGTGCGGTACGGTGGCCGGCCGTCCCGAAACCCTGGGCACCGGTCTTGTGCTAGACTCAGCGGGCTCCGGGGCCGAACTCGGCTTCTCGGGGCCGGCGGTCGCGGTGTCCAGGTGTCCCGCCTCGGGCGGCGCGGGGCCGGCTGTCCCTAGCAGCTGGGTTCCCAAGAGCTTCTGGGCTCCCAAGCGTCGCCCAAGACCGGATCCCAGAGAATCGGGACGGCCGGCCGCACCGCTGCGACTAGCACAAGCGTCTCCCGACAACGGAGCCCAGGAGCTTGCGAGGGTCAGATTCCGCGCCCCGGGATAGAGAAACGGGGAGCGCGGGTCGGCCGGCCGCAGCTTCGCACGGGACCGAACCCCCTGTCTCCGGCACGGCCAGACCCCGAGCCGGCAGACAGCAGCCTCCCGCTTCACGGCACAGTCGGCCCCCAACCCGCCCGAGTTCTGATCGCCGGGACACGGGACAGCCGGCCGCGCCGCCCGAGGCCGGACACCTGGAGCCCGGGACCGCCGTCCCTGACAAAGCCAAAGTCGGACCCGGACCCCGCTGCGGCTAGCACACGCGTCGCCCAGGACCGCAGCCTAGGACCTCGGGACGGTCGCATCCCGCGCCTCCGGCAGGAGCTACCCGGGAGGGCAGGACGGCCTGCCGCAGCTCTGCAAGAGACCGAACCTGCTGGATTCCGGGACGGCCAGAGCCCGAGCCGGTGGGCAGCAGCCTCCCGCTTCACGGCTCGGCAGGCACCCACGTCGCCCGACTTCGGACCCACGGGACAGCCGGCACCCGCGCCGCCGGAGGCCGGACACACGGGCCTCGGCATCGCCGTCCCCGAACCGCACGAAGTCACACACGGTCTCCGGTGCGTCCAGCACACGCATCGCAAAGACCGGAGCCCAGATTATAGGATCAGCCAGCCCCGCGCCGCCCGAGGTCGGACCGGGAACCCGGTGCGCTTGGCACATGCGTCGCCCAAGAACGGCACCCAGGGCCGCGGGATGGTCGTGCGTCACGCAGCCCGAGTTCGGATCCCCGGAACACGGGACAACTGGCACCCGCGCCACCGGAGGACAGAATCCCGTGCCCCGGGATTGTGTTGTATTTTCTCCCCCTCCCTCTTTGAGGAGAGGGGGAGTGAGGGAGCGGTTGTGGTGGAGCTCGGCTGCCCACCTGAGTAAAACCACTACTGTCCTTTTTGGCGCCCAACGTGGGGCTCGAGGGTTGAGATAACAGTAGTATTGATTGAAGTATTTACAACTAACATATTGGTTGTCATAATGCTCGGTTTTCTGGTAATACTTTTCTGTGTGGATATGTTGTATGTAGCCCACTCTCTGTTTTCTTTTTTCCTTTACATCGGATCGGAGAAAATGTTGAAGTCTGTGCTTGTTTTTTTAACATGTTGTGCTGTAACATACTGGCCTTCAGTTTGGTTTGGTATTCAAGCCCGGCATTGTTATCCTCCTGGTCTCCTGGAGATTATCTTATTGAAAATATTAAGAATTACAGTGCCTTCTTTTTTGCCCCCAGCAGTCAATCAGTGAATAATATCGGGTGTGGTGTCTTCTACTTTTCTCCCTGTGGGCTAATTACAGCAGCCTTTCAGTATCTTGGATACCCCTGGTGAGATATTATCCTCCTCTTACTAGGTGTAGTGTTTGTCTTCTTCCCCAAGGCAAAGCAGTTTATTAAGAATATTATCCAAGGACCTGTCCCCAGACAAAGTTGTGGGTGGCAAGGTGTGTGGGGGGATTTGGGCAGGTACCTATCACGGTTTTCTCCTCCAATGGTTCTAAATTTCACCCCTGAACAAGTACAAAATGCAAGAAAGTTGGTAGAATGTTTGAAAGATGTATGCCCTGACCCTGGCAATACTAGAGAACTCCACTAGCTGGCTGCACTCTGCTGGGGTCTGGCTTACGCCTATCAGATGTCAATTAACATTGCCCAGCACCCTCAAGGGGATAGGGAGGTTCTTGAATTTGATGATGAGACAGCACACACTGTGACCACCCCAGAGGACCGACCATCTTTGGTATCAGTCGCCCCTGTAGTAAAGACAAAACAGTGGAAACGGAGATCAGGTCGTTTAGTAAGGGAAGGAGCGCCTCCTATGGATGAGGGAGAAGAGGAAAAGGCAAGCGGCTCTAAAGCAGCGTTATCACGGCAACATCACGAAGAAGAGACTGAAATCATAGATGAATCAGAAACTACTCGGTCTCTATCCTTGAGTGAGCTGCGAGAAATACGAAAAGCCTTCAGTCGCCGTCCAGGTGAGCACATCCTCACTTGGCTGCTTCGACGCTGGGATAGTGGGGCCAATACCCAACAGCTAGAAGGCAACGAAGCCAAGCAGCTGGGATCCCACAAGCCTCTGGGAAGATTGAGAGGTACAATGGACTGTTAAAAACTATGCTGCGAGCATTGCCTGCTGCGACATGGAAACATTAGGATATAAACCTACCAGAGGCCACTTGGTTAGTTAACAACAGGGGGTCTGAAAGCCGTGCTGGTCCTGCTGAAACAAAACCCCTACACACTGTGGGAGAAGCTAAAGTCACTGTAGTGCATGTGGGGAAGTGGATGGGGAAGGCGGTGTGGGTTGCCCCTGCCATGGGAAAAGGCAAACCCACTCGTGGGATTGTCTTTGCCCAAGGTCCAGGGTATACCTGGTGGGTGATGCAGAAAGATGGGGATATCAAGTGTGTACCTCAAGGAGATTTAACACTGGGAGAAAATTAATCTGTCATCCAAGTTATGTGTTGTAGGAGGACACTGCAGAACCAATGAAAGGTCAACTTTGCAAGGAACCAGGCAAGTGCAACAGTGATGTGAGCTAAGCTGGTGCTGGTGTCAAGAAAACCAACTTCGCCTGCCCTGAGTGACCACTTTGACAGATGCTGGTGAAACCATCAACAGTTTTTATGAGCATTTTGGGAAAAGACCTATAGAATAAAGAGAAGTACAGACATAAAAATGCTTCAATGGACAGAAAACTATGGTGATGAGACCATCTATATACTAAACTGTACCTGATTGTGACACAAATGTTATGGAATAAGGGGTGGAAGTTGTGTTGCGTCTGTCTGAGCTGGAGTCACCGTTTCCCTGCAGCAGCCCGCACAGTGCTGTACTCTGCACTCGTAGCTGGAACAACACTGAAATCACTCCAGTGTTGTGCCTATTGCTGCATAGTGCTGGCACAGCATCAGGACTCTTTCCAAGTCCCTAAGAGCCAGGCACGGGTGCCGGCTGTCCCGTGTTCCGGGGGTCCGAACTCGGGCTGCGTGACGCACGACCATCCCGCGGCCCTGGGTGCCGTTCTTGGGCGACGCATGTGCCAAGCGCACCGGGTTCCCGGTCCGACCTCGGGCGGCGCGGGGCTGGCTGATCCTATAATCTGGGCTCCGGTCTTTGCGATGCGTGTGCTGGACGCACCGGAGACCGTGTGTGACTTCGTGCGGTTCGGGGACGGCGATGCCGAGGCCCGTGTGTCCGGCCTCCGGCGGCGCGGGTGCCGGCTGTCCCGTGGGTCCGAAGTCGGGCGACGTGGGTGCCTGCCGAGCCGTGAAGCGGGAGGCTGCTGCCCACCGGCTCGGGCTCTGGCCGTCCCGGAATCCAGCAGGTTCGGTCTCTTGCGGAGCTGCGGCAGGCCGTCCTGCCCTCCCGGGTAGCTCCTGCCGGAGGCGCGGGATGCGACCGTCCCGAGGTCCTAGGCTGCGGTCCTGGGCGACGCGTGTGCTAGCCGCAGCGGGGTCCGGGTCCGACTTTGGCTTTGTCAGGGACGGCGGTCCCGGGCTCCAGGTGTCCGGCCTCGGGCGGCGCGGCCGGCTGTCCCGTGTCCCGGCGATCAGAACTCGGGCGGGTTGGGGGCCGACTGTGCCGTGAAGCGGGAGGCTGCTGTCTGCCGGCTCGGGGTCTGGCCGTGCCGGAGACAGGGGGTTCGGTCCCGTGCGAAGCTGCGGCCGGCCGACCCGCGCTCCCCGTTTCTCTATCCCGGGGCGCGGAATCTGACCCTCGCAAGCTCCTGGGCTCCGTTGTCGGGAGACGCTTGTGCTAGTCGCAGCGGTGCGGCCGGCCGTCCCGATTCTCTGGGATCCGGTCTTGGGCGACGCTTGGGAGCCCAGAAGCTCTTGGGAACCCAGCTGCTAGGGACAGCCGGCCCCGCGCCGCCCGAGGCGGGACACCTGGACACCGCGACCGCCGGCCCCGAGAAGCCGAGTTCGGCCCCGGAGCCCGCTGAGTCTAGCACAAGACCGGTGCCCAGGGTTTCGGGACGGCCGGCCACCGTACCGCACGGGACCGAAAGCCCGCTCTCTGGGAAGCCGGCGGACGCCAGCCCCCCGCTTCACTGCACGGCCGGCCCCCACGCCCCCTGAAGTCGGATCCCCGGGACACGACATAGCCGGCCCCTGCTAGCCGACGGCCCCGGAATCGCCGTCCCCGAACCGTCCGATGTCGGACCCGGCACCCGGTGCTGCTTGCAAACGCGTCGCACAAGACCGGAGCACAGGGGCTCGGAAGAGCCAGCTCCCGCCCTGCCGGAGGCCGGACTCCCGGGCTATGTCCACATGTCTCTTCAATACTTTTAAGGATCGGGTCTCTTACCACTTCCCCGGGCAGCCTGTTCTAATAGCAAAGCACCCCTTCCATGCAGAAATGCTTATTCAGTATCGAGCTAGCCAGTGCTGGTAAACAGAGGTGTTTTTCCCTAGGGGTAGGGCTTGGCATTTCCCTCTCCTGAACTTCAAAAGGTTCCTGCCTGCCCCTATCTGCAGCCTGTCAAGGTTCCTTTGAATGCGCAGCCCCCCCATACAAGCGCCTTTTCCACAGAAGCCACCGACCACCCGCCGCCTCGCCCCCTCCCAATTCGGCCTGCCCCAGGGCGCCACCGACCACCAACCTCCTTGCAGCACCACGCCTCAGCATCCCGAGCTATCCCGACAGCTTCCACCCATCGGGAGGTCCCACTTGTAATAAATGACCGAGTCCCAAATAGGCTTACAATTAATGTTTATGATTTATTAAAGGAATAGAGGTAAGCAAGCAGCGCTGGGTGCGCCAGGAGTCTCTGCTCCACCAAGACGCACACAAGTTACATCAGGCGGCTGGTTTTTATGCTGCTAGGCTAATACATATTCATTACTACTTCTACAAAAGGCAGGGTTATTCTAATTAGTTCCCAGAATCCAAACCCTCCCACTGGTGCAGGCGTTATCAGTCTCCAGTGGTCCCTCTGGGGGCCACTCGTACTGAAGGCTCGTAGTCTTCCTCCCAGGCTTTGTCCTTTGGTCGTTCTTCAGCTTCTCCCCTCCCCTTATTTAGTAGTTGCTGGGCCAGATGTCAGAAAGCTGTGTCTCGTGCAATAGTCCGCACAGGCACTGCATAGCAAACACACCAAGTAACATTGACTTCAGTTACTCGCAACAGTTACTCACCTGATAAAGAACTGCATGCAATAAAGGCACCAAGTACTACATTAGTTTATTCTAACAGATCCTACTAGCTGTTACCTCAAAAAGATGTGCGTACCCCTCGCTACTTGGAAACGCATCAGTCCATAAACTCTCATCCACCTGAAGAAGCCTGCAACTGACCGAAGGAAAAACAAACACCCCAAAGAGCAGCCCAAGCAGAAGGAGCTCTCTGAGGGGATGCCTGGGACTCACATACCATTTGGCCCCGACTAGCACCCAAATCCAATCACCTGGGAAGGGAAGGGGCAAAGCACAAGGAAGTAGGAAGAGAGCAGCAGCAGCAGCTGTGGTGTTTGTTTTTTTTTTTTTTTTTTTTTTTTTCTGTGTGTGTGTGTGATTTTTCTTTTTATTTTTTAATCAGTTTTAGCTCAAAAGCATGCATAGTGCAGACAAGAGAACTAGGGTGTTTCTAGAAGCAAAAATCCCCATGCTTTTGCTGCAGCTTTCAATATTAAAAGACATTATGACCAAGCAAGTAATTGGAACTCTTCCAACTGGAATTAGCTCAACCTTTTATTTACGTATAAAGAAAAAACTAGGAGTAGAACATCTGCTCCATCTTTTCCTCTCTCACCTTGCCATAGGCAGCTCTGGCTGTGACGTCCCAGATTGCATACTGCGTTTCAGCTTTAACAAATGAAAACCTTTACCCTAACCCTTACCCTTATCCTAACCATTAGCTTACCCTTATTCTTACCCTAAACCTAACCCTAATCCTTACCCTTACCCTAATCCTTACCCTAAACCTAGCCCTTTCCCTAAACCTTATCCTCACCCTAAGCCTTACCCTTAGCCTTACCCTAACACTTACCTTTGCCCTAACCCTTACCCTAATCTGAACCCGAACCCTAACCCTAATACCCTCACCCTAACCCTTACCCTAAGCCTAACCACAGTCCCAACCCCTAACCCCTAACCCTTACCCTAACCCTCTAAACCTACCCCTAACCTATCCCTAACCATAACCTTCTAAGCCTAACCCTAAACCACTAACCCTAACAATAACCCCCAACCCCAACCCTCACCCGAAACCCTAACTCTAGCCCCAGCCCTAGCCCCTAGCCCTAGTTCCCGAGAACTACATCTCCCGGTATGCTCTGGGCATTCAACATGGCCTCCCGGAAGTCCCGAATCCGACAACTACATTTCCCGGCATACTCTGGGTACGCAACATGGCCTCCCGGAAGTCCGGAGTCCCGAGAACTACATCTCCCGGCATGCTCTGGGCACACAACATGGCCTCCCAGTGCCGGAAAACTACACCTACCAGCATTCCCCGCACAGCCAGCATGGCCAATCACAGGCCGAGTGCTCGAGAACTGCATTTACCAGCACTCACTGGAACCCTCACCGCCCTTACAAAAAAAGCCTCAAGCCCTAACATCCAAAAAAACCTCGAAACCCCTACAGACCTAACCCAAACTATTTACCACACTAAACCCCTGAAGACCTATGCCTAAAACCCCCAACCCAAAATCTTAGGATGCTCAAAACCCAAACCCAACCCAAAACGTTAGGAATGCTCAAAGCCCTAGCCCAAAAACTTAGGGCGCTCCAAACCCTAACCCCAAAACATTAAGACGCAAAAAACCCTAACCCAAAAACTTAGGGTAATACACCATAAATGTTTGTTCATTGTCTTATCTGTAGCAAATACCATAGGCTGAGTCGAGGATCTCAGTACAGTAGCATTATTATTCGAGATTACAATGGCGGGTGTCCCACAAGCAGGAGGGTGCCTACTAATTCCATACACAGTTTATACACTTTTTTTTTCTGCCGAGGACCGGGACCCTCCCCTGTTTCCCCTTTAACTGTGCTATTCAAGGTTCATAATCTAGCTGGTGCTTCACAGAAAATACACAGCTGCTGGCCTGTTACAAGTCACATTTCTTTTGAGGTTTTTACTCTTTGAGGTGGTAATGTTTCTTACGCCGTGATTTCCACCTAATTGCTGTAAGGATTCTGGTAGTCAGCGTTTTACAAGGTTGTCTGTTATAATAAATAAAAGTCCCAAATAGGATTACAATCAAAGTTTACAATTCACTGAATGAATAGAGGTAAGCAAACAGTGCTGGGTACGCCGGGAGTCTCTGCTCCACCAAGACGCGCACCAGTTATACACCAGTTACCTCCCTTAAGGGATATAGAGAAGCCCTCTCAGATACATCCGTCCTACTTCTCCTGCATGCGGCCGGAGGTCGGTCTAATTCTGGTGCTGTTGGTGGTGGAAGCTGGGGCAACGGTGGTACTGGTGGCGATACCACAGCCACCGGAGGGGGAGCCGCCGGGGGTGGATTGTTAGGATATGGAGGTGGTAGCTTATCCAACGGCTCACGTTTATCTTCTTTTTCTTTTTCATGTTCTTCTTGTTCTTCAAATTTCTTACCTGCTTTTAGTGTAAATATTGAGGCTGGAAAAGGACCTGAAGTCTTCCTGATCCATAATCCTGCATAATCACTTTCTTCCTGGCTAAAAGGTTCCTTTGAATTAACATGGATATTTAAGGCCTGGCAAATCCAGTCTTTGAAGGATCCAAAAACAGGCCAAAAGACATGTAGTCTTAAAGGCTCCTTTGGCCATTCTGTCACACAATACTGGACCATTTTTAATTTACTTTTTCCTTTTCTGGGGTCCCTATCATTCCAATTTCTAATCGTTATTCCTAATGGACTTTCTGGTGGTATGACTGGTAATTTGCTCCCTTTCTTCTGGTCTCTGGTCTTCGATTTTGTCTGACCCATCTAGGAATTTTACTCTGGCAATTCCCACAGCCCTTGGTTACCTTAGTAAGAGTGTCTTGCAGGGGGTCGAGGACCTATCACACACCCACAAATCCTATAGGAATCCCTTCGGTCCTTCACCGGCCAAGTCCCTCACGGGAGATTGGAACCGCGGTTAGAAGACCTCCACAATTGCTTCAGAACTAAGTTCCATCTCAGTCACACTCTTACACACACAGGCAACCGAACCCCACCCAACCGAACGGTATACGCTTTAAATGCTTACGACTCCGTCATCTTCGTTCGGATCTTCACACACACAATTATGGGCAAAATATAGTGCTGCAGCTGGCAAGGGAGCTGAAAAAAAAGAATCAGAAACGTTGCTTACCTTTATTCAGGTTCAAGATGCCATTAGTTCCGACCTGACTCAAACAGCAGCCACCAAATGGTGGGGGTGCCTCTCCTAGATCAAACCAGAAATCAGGAACCAAAGCCCTCCCGGACGAGAGCCCACTTGTAATAAATGACTGGGTCCCAAATAGGATTGCAATTGAAATTTACAATTTATTAAATGAATAGAGGTAAGCAAGCAGCGCTGGGTGCGCCAGGAGTCTCTGCTCCACCAAGACGCACACAAGTTACATCAGGCGGCTGGTTTTTATGCTGCTAGGCTAATACATATTCATTACTACTTCTACAAAAGGCAGGGTTATTCTAATTAGTTCCCAGAATCCAAACCCTCCCACTGGTGCAGGCGTTATCAGTCTCCGGTGGTCCCTCTGGGGGCCGCTCGTACTGAAGGCTCGTAGTCTTCCTCCCAGGCTTTTCTCTTGTCCATCTCCTTTGTCCATCTTGGCTGGATGGCAGACACTTGCATAGTGTCCCATGCAACAGTTGTAATAGTTAGCAGTTATTCTGAAACCCCTTTGTTCTCTTATCCCCTATTGACCCGAATTGATGGACCATTCCTTTGCAAGATACAAGAACTATATATATTAACCACTCTGGTTTTCTCAGACTTTTCATCATATCATGCAGCCCTAGCATTGTTCCATATTGACACGAATCAGATGAACTCATTTCACACTGTTAAGCTGTCTTATCACTGCAAGCATATCTCAATACCACCTTCCTTCCCTCTACAGGATGTAACTGCGCAAAAACAACATTTTTATTCCCACAACCTTGATCCCCTTACCCTGAAATCCTTATTCCCCTTAAACCTAACAACTCTAACCACAACCCTAACCCTTATTATCAACCCCCTAACGCTAATGACACTGACCTTAATCCAAACCCCAAACTGCCCCTAACCCCAGACAACCAACAACGAAACACACACACACAAAGATAGAAACTACAAAAAAGGCAAAACCCACGATACAGGCCCCAAATCACAAATACGCAACCAAAATGCTACAGAAAAGCCCCAGATGCAGGCCCCAAATGCTACTGCTAGGCCTCAAAAGCTCAAGATGCATCCCAAAGCAAAAATGCAGACCCCAAACGTTACAGAAAAGCCCCCAAACCCAGGCTGCACAAGTCTACAAGCAGGCCCCAAACTGCCAACAGAAGCAGGCACCAACCACACCCAGATGCAGACTCCAACTGCCCACAAGCAGCTCCTACCCCACCACCCCCTCCCAAGAACTGGACTCCACCCAGACACTGGCCCAAGACCTGGGCCCGCCCCCCGCCAACCCCTCTACTCTCCCCCCCGACACAGGTGTACAAGCAGCTCACAACCTGCCCCTTCAGAGACAGGTCCCACTCCCCCCACCCCCCCCAAGACACGGGATGCAGAGGTGTACAACCAACTCCCAACTCCCTCCCCCTCAAAGGGAGGCCCCAGAGACCCCCAAATGGAGGCTCCTAGAGTGAACAAACAGCTCCCAACTTCCCCAGGCACAGGCCCCCCCCCCCCCCCCCCCCAAAAACACAGGCCACAGAGATGTATAAACAGCCCAGACCCCCCTCCAAGACCATGGCCCCTATAGTGTACAAGCAGCTCCCAACCACCCACAGATGCAGGCCCCAACCCTTCTCAAAAGGGAGGCACCTAGAATGCATGAGCAACTCCCAACCAGCCTAAACATAGGTCCAAAAGTGCACAAGCAGCTCCCAACCCCCCTCAAATACAGACCCCAAAAGTGTACAAGTAGCTCCCCCCCGAGACAGGACCCAAAGGTGTACAACCAGTTCCCAACACCCCTGAGACACAGGCCCCAACCGCCCCCCCAGACACAGGGACCCAAATTCTACAAGCAGCTCCCAACCCCTGCCAGGCAGGCCCCCTACCCTTTACAAGCAGCTCCCAACCCTCCCCCCCCCCCCCGAGGGAGGCCCCCAAGCCCCCCACAAACACAGGCCCCTACAGTGTACAGGCAGCTCCCAGCCACCCCCAGATGCTGGCCCCAAAGTTGTACAAACAGCTCCCAGCCACCCTGCAGAAACAGATTCCTACATTGTACAAGCAGTTCCCAGCCCGCTAGACACAGGCCCTGACCCCCCACACATGCAGGCCCCAAAGGTGTACAAGCAGCTCCCACCCCTCCCCCAGACGCAGGTCCCAAGCCCCCCCCCCCAAACACAGGCCCCTACAACCAGAACCCAACCCCCTACCCCCGATGCCAGGCCCAAAGGTGTAGAAGCAGCTCCAAACCTCCTCCCTCAACCCAGGCTCCAACAGTGTACAAGCACCTCCCAACCAACCCTCCCCTTCCCCCCCCCCCCCCCCCCCCCGCCCCCCGACACAGGCTCCAAAGGAATACAAAGAGCTCCCACCCCTCCCCCAGATGCTGGTCTCAACCCCCCCCCCGCCCCCAGAAGCAGGCCCCAAAGGTGTAGAGTCAGCTCCCAACCCCCTCAATGCCGGCCCCAAGGGTCTACAAGCAGCTCCCCCCTTGCCCCCAGATACCGGCCCCCAGACACAGACCCCAAAAGCCTAATCACAGGCCCTGAACTCTAGAGGCAGGCTCCAAAACCCAGGACAAAGCCCCAGTGGTTCGAGACAGGGCCCAAATCCCAGACACAGGCCCCAAACGCTAAACATATGCCAAAAAAAGTATTAGTGCTGGTGCCAAATGTTACAGACAGGCCCAAAAGCCCGAGATGCTCAAGGCTGAGACGTAACTTGGCTTTCTGAATTACTGGAAAGCAGCTTTCATTCTCAGATAATTGTGTGCAGGCTAGATAGGATGGGGCTTCAGGTACCTCTTCACCTGAGGAAACACACTGCCATCAGGCACCACTGTGCAAGACAAGCTTGTTCTGCTAGAACACCCTACTCAGATGCACTGTGGCATTCAAGTGAACTGCTTTCATGCAAATATAACGACTGATGTTACAACCCACCTTGCCTGTGGCACCTGATGAACAGAAGAGTAAGCCACCGCAGCGCTTCAAAACCATCCCTGCACATGCCGCTCCTTGTCGCTCTCTGGCCTTATCTCATATCCTTATCCACTTCTGTGGAGAGCCTGCCACGGCACCTGCAAAGCAAGACGGACACCTTTCATAGTCACCTTGTGCTACTTGGTCGTTCTGCTCCAACCCAGCTCATGACCAGCCCCTCTTCTTACACAGCTCTTCAGAGTGCAGTTTGCTCCTTTGAGCTTGTGCGAGACACCTGTGAAAGAAAAAGAAACGCATAGGCCGATGCAGCATCCAAAGACACAGCACAACTAGGTAAGTTACTCTCATCTGCTCCCTTACCTCTGCCGCTTACCAGCCCCCGAGGCAGATGCTTCAATCTACCCTCTTCAAACAGCTACAACACCTCTAAAAGACAAAGAGGGGATGCCTAGAGGAACAGTGAGACCTACAACACAACAACTGCTACATCTGTTCCTCACTCACCTTGCCAGAGGCAGCTCTGCGTGTGACATCCCAGGTTGTACACTGCGTTACCTAACCCTTACCGTAACCCTTACCCTAAACCTTCTCACCCTTACCATTACCCAAATCCTTACCTTTACTTTTTCCTTACCCTTACTCTTTCCTTTAACCATAACCTTACCCTTACCCTATACCTTACTCCAACCCTTCCCCTTACCTTCCCCTTCCCCTTACACTTAACCTAACCCTTACCCTTCTGCTTCCCCTAAAACATATCCTAACACATTCCCTTACCCTTACACTTACCCTAACCCTTTCTATTACCCTTACACTTACTCTTGCCCTAATCCTTGCTTGCACCCTTACACTTATCCTAACCCTTACCCTTACCCTTACTCAAACCCTTACTCTAACCCTTACCCTTACCCGTACCCTTAACCTAACCCTAAACCTTAAACCTTACCGTAAACCTTACCCTTTCTGCTACACTTACCCTTAGCCTAAATCTAAACCTTACACTTACTCTTAGCATAACCCTCACCATTACCCATACCCTTATCCTTACCCTAACCCTTACCTTTACACTTACGGTTACCATTAACCTTACACTTACCCTAACACTTATCCTGAACCTAACCCTTACCCTAAACCTTACCCCAACCCTTACCCTGACCCTTACATTAACCCTAACCCTTAGCCTAAACCTTACACTTACTCTTAACATTAACCTTACCCTTAACCTTAAGCTAATACTTAACCTTACGTTTTTCTCACCCTAACCCTATAATTAACCATAACCATTACGCTAACACTTAACCTTACCCTTAAAATAAGCCATACAACAACACTTAAATGTACACTTACGCTTAAACTTACCCTAACAATTACTCGTACAATTAAAATATTAATTAATTAAATTAAAACATTTTAATTTAAAATTAATTGAATTAAAAAATTAAAATACTCTTATCCTTATACCTTATCCTTAACCCTCACCCTTATCATTACCAATACCCTTACTCTCACACTTATTCTTATACATACAACTTACCCTTTTCCTAACACTTAACCCTAACCTAACTCTAACCCTAAACCTTACCTGAACCCTTTCCAGTACCATTACATTAACCCTTACCCTTAACCTAAACCTTACACTTGCTCTTAACCTTAACCTAATACTTACCTTTTCGTTTTCCTCACACTAACCCTAAAATTAACCCTAACCATTACCCTAACAGTTACCCCTAACATAACCCTTACTCTAACACTTACAGTGACCCGTACACTTACACATACCCTTACTCTTACTCTTACCCAAACCCTTACCCTTACCCTTACCATAACCCCTACTCTAACACATACTTCTACCCGTACCCTTACCCTTACTGTTACCCTAACCCTTACCCTTACCTTACCCTATCCCTATCCCTTACCCTATCCCTTACCCTATCCCTTACCCTTAACCTAACCCTAAACCTTACTCTTACCCTAACACTTACCCTTAACCTAACCCTTACCCTAAACCTTACCCCAACCCTTACCCTGACCCTTAAATTAACCCTAACCCTTACCCTAAACCTTACACTTACTCTTAACCTTAAACTTAGCTGTAACCTAATACTTACCCTTACGTTTCCCTCACCCTAACCCTAAAATTAACCCTAAACATTACCCTAACACTTGACCTTACCCTAACCCTAAAATTACTCGTACAATTACCCTTACCCTTACCCTTAACCTAAGCCGAAACCTTACAGTAAACCTTACCCTTTCTGCTACACTTACCCTTAGCCGAAATCTAAACCTTGCATTTACCCCTACTGTAACCTTCACCCTTATCATTACCAATACTCTTACCCTTACCCTTACCCTTACCCTAACCCTTCTCCTTACACTTACTGTTACCTTTAACATTACCCTTACCCTAACACTTACACTTAACCTAACCCTTACCCTAAACCTTACCCCAACCCTTACCCTGACCCTTAAATTAACCCTAACCCTTACCCTAAACCTTACACTTACTCTTAACCTTAAACTTAGCTGTAACCTAATACTTACCCTTACGTTTCCCTCACCCTAACCCTAAAATTAACCCTAAACATTACCCTAACACTTGACCTTACCCTAACCCTAAAATTACTCGTACAATTACCCTTACCCTTACCCTTAACCTAAGCCGAAACCTTACAGTAAACCTTACCCTTTCTGCTACACTTACCCTTAGCCGAAATCTAAACCTTGCATTTACCCCTACTGTAACCTTCACCCTTATCATTACCAATACTCTTACCCTTACCCTTACCCTTACCCTAACCCTTCTCCTTACACTTACTGTTACCTTTAACATTACCCTTACCCTAACACTTACACTTATCCTTATCCATGCCCTTACCCTTGCCCTAATCTTTACCCTTAACCTAACCCTAACCCTAAACCTTACCCCAACCCTTACCCTGACCCTTACATTAACCCTAACCCTTACCCTAAAACTTACACTTACTCTTAACCTTACCCTTAACCATTACACTAACACTTACCCTTACGTTTCCCTCACTCTAACCCTAAAATTAACCCTAACCATTACCCCAACACTTACCCTTACCCTAACCCTAACCGTAACTCTAACCCTTACTCTAACCCTTACCCTGACCCGTACCCTTACACTTACCCTTACCCTAAGCCTTTCCCTTACCATGACCCATACCCTAACACGTACTTGTAGCCTTAACCTTACCGTTCCCCTTACCTTTACTGTCTCCGTTACCCTTACACTTACACTTAACATAAACCTTAACCTTAACCTAAACCTTATCATAAGCCATACAACAACACTTACATGTACACTTACGCTTGCACTTACCCTAGCAATTACTCGTACAATTACTCTTAACCTTACTATTAAGCTAACCCTAAACCTTACCCTTATCCTAACACTTACCCTTATCCTAAACCTTACCCTTTCTGCTACACTTACCCTTTGCCTAATTCTAAACCTTACCCGAACCCTCACCCTTACCTAAATCTAACCATTACCCTAACCTTCACTCTTACCCTTACCATTATACTTACTTTTACCCTTAAACTAAACCTTACCCCAACCCTTACCCTGACCCTTACATTAACCCTTACCCTAATCCTAACCCTTACTCTAACCCTAACCCTTAACCTAAACCTTACACTTAATCTTAACTTTAACCTTACCCTTAAACTAATACATACCCTTACGTTTCCCTCACCATAACCCTAAAATTAACCGTAACCATTACCCTAACACTTATCCTTACCGAACCCTAACCCTAACCCTTACTCTAACTTTTACCCTGACCCGGACCCTTAGACTTCCCCTCCCCTTACTCTTCCCCTTACCCTAACCCTTACCCTTACACTTACGGTTACCATTAACCTTACCCTTACCCTAACACTTATTCGTAACCTAACCCTTACCCTAAACCTTACCCCAACCCTTACCCTGACCCTTACATTAACCCTAACCCTTACCCTATACCTTACACTTACTCTTAACCTTAACCTTACCCTTAACATTCACCTAATACTTACGCATACATTTTCCTGACTTTAACCCTAAAACTAACCCTAACCATTACCCTAACACTTAACCTTACCCTAACCCTAACCCTTACCATTACCCTGACCCTTACCCTTACACTTACCCTAATTCTTACCCATACCATAACCCATACCCTAACACATATTTGTACCCTTAACCTTACCGTTACCCTTAACCTTACCCTTACCCTTACTCTATCCGTTACCCTTACGCTTACCCTTAACATAAACCTTACCCTTGACCTTACCCTTACCATAAGCCATACAACAACACCTACATGTACACTTACGCTTACACTTACCCTAGCAATTACTCGTAAAATTACCCTTAACCTTACCCTTACCAAACCATTACCCTTTTTCTTAACCTAACCATAAACATTAAGGATAAGCTAAAGGGTCACCCTTAAGGTTAACGTTATCCTAACTCTTACACTTAAGTGGGTAAGTGGAAGTGTAAGGGTACAGTTCAGGGTAAGCGTTAGAGTAAGGGTAAGTGTTAGGGTAATGGTTAGGCTAATTTTAGGGTTAGGGTGAGGGAAACATAAGGGTAAGTATTAGGTTAAGTTTAAGGATAAGGTTAAGAGTTATGGTAAGGGTTAGGTTTAATGTAAGGGTAAGGGTTTGGGAAACGTTTAGGATAAGGGTAAGAGAAGGGATAATGGTAAGGGTAAGGATGATGTTTACTGTAAGGGTTAGATTTAGTTAAGGGTAAGGGTTAGTGTAAGTTTAAGAGTAAGGGTAAGTGTAAGGGTATGCGTAAAAGTACGGGTAATTGTAAGGGTTAGGGTAAGGGTAAGAGTAAGGGTATTGGTAATGATAAGGGTGAGGGTTACAGTAAGGGTAAGTGTAAGGTTTAGATTTAGGCTAAGGGTAAGTGTAGCAGAAAGGGTAAGGTTTACTGTAAGGTTTAAAGTTTCGGCTTAGGTTAAGGGTAAGGGTAATTGTACGAGTAATTGCTAGGGTAAGTGTAAGCGTAAGTGTACATGTAAGTGTTGTTGTATGGCTTATGGTAAGGGTAAGGTCAAGGGTAAGGTTTATGTTAAGGGAAAGCGTAAGGGTAACGGATAGAATAAGGGTAAGTGTAACGGTTAAGTGTTACGGTAATGGTTAGGGTTAATTTTAGGATTAGGGTGAGAAAAATGTAAGGTTAAGTACTAGCTTAAGGTTAAGGGTAAGGTTAAGGGTAAGGTTAAGGTTAAGAGTAAGTGTAAGGTTTAGGTTAAGGGTTAGTGTTAATGTAAGGTTCAGGGAAAGGTTTGGGGTAAGGTTTAGGGTTAGGTTCAGCTTAAGGGTAAGGGTTGGGGTAAGGTTAAGGGTATGGATAAGGAAAAGTGTAAGGGATAGGGTAAGGGTTAGCGTAAGGGTAAGATTAATGGTAATGTTTATGTTAAGGGTAAGTGTAAGGGTAACGGATAGAGTAAGGGTAAGGGTAAGGGTAACGGTAAGGTTAAGGGTACAAATATGTGTTAGGGTATGCGTTATGGTATGGGTAAGAGTTATGGTAATGTAAGGGTAAGGGTGAGTGTAAGGGTATGGGTGAGGGTAAGGGTTAGAATAATGGTTAGGGTTAATTTTAGGGTTAGGGTGAGGGAAACGTAAGGGTAAGTATTCGGTTCAAGTAAGGGTAAGTGTAAGATTTAGATTTAGGCTAATGGTAAGTGTAGCAGAAAGGGTAAGGTTTACGATAAGGGTAAGTGTTAGGGTAAGGGTAAGGTTTAGGGTAAGAGTAAGTGTAAGTGTATGTGTAAGGGTATGGGTCATTGTAAGGGTTAGGGTAAGGGTGTTAGGGTAATGGTTAGGGTAAATTTTAGGCTTATGGTGAGGGAAACGTAAGGGTAAGGATTAGGTTAAGGTTACGGGTAAGGTTAAGGTTAAGAGTAAGGTTTAGGATAAGGGTTAGGGTTAATGTAAGGGTCAGGGTAAGGTTTCAGGTAAGGTTTAGGTGTAGAGTTAGGTTAAGGGTAAGTGTTAGGGTAAGGGTAAGTTGTATGGACAAGGATAATTGTAAGGGATAGGGTAAGGTTAAGGTTAATGATAACGGTAAAAGGAAGAGTAAGGATATGGGTAATGGTAAGGGTGAGGGAAAGGGTAAGGGTAAGTGTAAGGTTTAGATTTAGGCTAAGGGTAAGTGTAGCAGAAAGGTGTAGGATTAGGGTAAGGGTGTTAGGATAAAGGTTAGGTTAAGGGTAAGGGTAATGGTAAGGATAAGGGTAAGGGTAAGGGTAAGAGTAAGGGTAAGGGTATCGGTAATGGTAAGGGAAAGGGTTAGGGTAAGTGTAAGGGTAAGGGTAAGTGTAAGGGTACAGGTCAGGGTAAGGGTTAGAGTAAGGGTTAGGGTTAGGTAAGGATAAGTGTTAGGGTAATGGGTACTGTTAAAATTAGGGTTATGGTGAGGGAAATGTACGGGTATGTATTAGTTTAAGGGTAAGGTTAAGGTTAAGAGTAAGTGTAAGGTTTAGGTTAAGGGTTAGGGTTAATGTAAGGGTTAGGGTAAGGGTTGGGGTAAGGTTTAGGGTAAGGAGAAGAGTAAGGGTATGGTTAATGGTAAGGGTGAGGGTTAGGGTAAGGATAAGGGTAAGTGTAAGGTTTAGGGTAAGGGTAATGGTATGGAGAAGGGTAAGGGTAAGGGTAAGGGTAAGGGTAAGGGTAAGGGTAAGGGTAAGGGTAGGAGTCATTGAACGAGTAATTCCTAGGGTAACTGTAAGCGTAAGTGTACATTTAAGTGTTGTTGTATGGCTTATTGTAAGGGTAAGGTTAAGTGTTAGCGTAATGGTTATGGTTAATTATAGGGTTAGGGTGAGAAAAACGTAAGGTTAAGTATTAGCTAAAGGTTAAGGGTAAGGTTAATGTTAAGAGTAAGTGTAAGGTTTAGGGTAAGGGTAAGGGTTAATGTAAGGGTTGGCGTAAGGTTTAGGGTAAGGGTTAGGTTCAGGATAAGTGTTAGGGTAAGTGTAAGGTTAATGGTAACCGTCAGTGTAAAGGTAAGGGTTAGGGTAAGGATAAGGGTATGGGTAATGGTAAGGGTGAGGGTTAGGCTAAGGGTAAACGTAAGGTTTAGATTTAGGCTAAGGGTAAGTGTAGCAGAAAGGGTAAGCTTTACGGTAAGGTTTGAGGTTTAGGCTTAGGTTAAGGGTAAGGGTAAGGTTTAGGTTTAGGAAAAGGGTAAGTGTAGCAGAAAGGTTAAGGGTTAGGGTAAGTGTTAGGGTAAGGGTAAGGTTAAGGGTAAGGGTAATGGTATGAATAAGGGTAAGGGTAAGGGAAATGGTACGGGTCAGGGTAAGAGTTTGAGTAAGGGTAAGGGTTAGGATAAGTGTAAGGGTGCAAGCAAGGATTAGGGCAAGAGTAAGTGTAAGGGTATTAGAAAGGGTTAGGGTAAGTTTAAGGGTAAGGGAAAGTGTTAGGATATGTTTTAGGGGAAGCAGAAGGGTAAGGGTTAGGTTAAGTGTAAGGGGAAGGGGAAGGTAAGGGGAAGGGTTGGAGTAAGGTATAGGGTAAGGGTAAGGTTATGGTTAAAGGAAAGAGTAAGGGTAAGGAAAAAGTAAAGGTAAGGATTTGGGTAATGGTAAGGGTGAGAAGGGTAAGGGTAAGGGTTACGGTAAGGGTTAGGTAACGCAGTGTACAACCTGGGACGTCACACGCAGAGCTGCCTCTGGCAAGGTGAGTGAGGAACAGATGTAGCAGTTGTTGTGTTGTAGGTCTCACTGTTCCTCTAAGCATCCCCTCTTTGTCTTTTAGAGGTGTTGTAGCTGTTTGAAGAGGGTAGATTGAAGCATCTGCCTCGGGGGCTGGTAAGCGGCAGAGGTAAGGGAGCAGATGAGAGTAACTTACCTAGTTGTGCTGTGTCTTTGGATGCTGCATCGGCCTATGCGTTTCTTTTTCTTTCACAGGTGTCTCGCACAGGCTCAAAGGAGCAAACTGCACTCTGAAGAGCTGTGTAAGAAGAGGGGCTGGTCATGAGCTGGGTTGGAGCAGAACGACCAAGTAGCACAAGGTGACTATGAAAGGTGTCCGTCTTGCTTTGCAGGTGCCGTGGCAGGCTCTCCACAGAAGTGGATAAGGATATGAGATAAGGCCAGAGAGCAACAAGGAGCGGCATGTGCAGGGATGGTTTTGAAGCGCTGCGGTGGCTTACTCTTCTGTTCATCAGGTGCCACAGGCAAGGTGGGTTGTAACACCAGTCGTTATATTTGCATGAAAGCAGTTCACTTGAATGCCACAGTGCATCTGAGTAGGGTGTTCTAGCAGAACAAGCTTGTCTGGCACAGCGGTGCCTGATGGCAGTGTGTTTCCTCAGGTGAAGAGGTGCCTGAAGCCCCATCCTATCTAGCCTTGATTCAAAGATCGAAGCCAAAATTCCTTTAAGTGGTATATTCTTTATTGCAGCGCTGGATGCACGGGGGATCTCTCCACCTATCGTGCATACCCAAAGCAGAAAGCAGTCTTGAATTTATACAATCAATCTATCAATACTCTACAAGCACCTATACATATGCATTACCTATCCCCGCCTTCCCTCGCTTCTCATGCTAATTAGCCTTTTGGCACCTTGCGCCTGCGCAGAGCCTTCCAAGAATTGTGGGCAGGGGTCTTTGGGATGTGGGCAGGGGTCTTTGGGAGGAAGACCCCGAGTCTTCCTCACAGTGTACTTTTCACCTTTGGTCAGGAATCTGCTGAATTGGCATGTTTCTTAATTGCAAGAGCTGGTTGTTGCTAATTCTCCCGTTTGTTGTATCTTTATAATGAATTCCAATGTCCAGTTTCGAGAGTTATAGTCCTTACATTCGTTTCTCTGTCCGCCTGTCGCTTCCTTATCATGAGTTCCAGTGTCTTGTTTCGAGATATACAGTCCTTGTCTGGGGATTGTCCTTGCCTCCCCAATACCTCCTTAATCAATCCCCCCTTTTCTTTTCCCATGCAAATTCTTTTGCATCAGATACTTTCATTATTTACAGTAACACAACAAAGCAGGCATCTAAACAACATGCACACAAATATTCCTAACACTACTAATACGATTAGAGCAATGAATACTTGTTTCAACCATTGGAAATTGGGCAACCAGGAGGTTAACTTAGTCCATAGTTCACTAAAACTCCATGAAAGATCATCTTTACTGATCTCATGTAGGATCCTGGTCTGCTTCCATATTTCTTCCAGGTCGGTAGAGATCCTTCCACTCTGATCTACATACATACAACAACTTGTGTTTATTACTGTACAGACTCCCCCTTGAGTGGCCAGTAACAAGTCTAGGGCCATCCGATTTTGGAATACTACCTGTGATAAACTAGATATCTCTTCTTGTTGAGCCTTTATAGCATCCAGAATTTTGTTTTCTAACTTCTCTATAATTGCAGAAATATTAACTATTGCCTTTTCCAATTCACTCACTCCTAACCATGGGATAAACCATCGCACAAAACTATGAAAAGGGGTGTGTCTCTCTACCAATGGATTGTTAATTTTTCATCTGATTCTCCGGATATGATTTCTCAAGTAACCTCGAGGCACTACATCATGTACTGTCATATTGGGGACTACCGCTCCAAGAGTGCAAGTTCCCTTCCAATTCTCAGGCAAGACCTTACGGGCTGTATCATTGCATAGCCAATACCACCCTTTTCCTTCTGGAACCGTCCAGCTGGTTGAATTTGCCCAGCCGCTAGTCGTACTAATATCAATTGTTCAATTACAAGATGTCTGATTTCCCACATAAGTAGTATCCGTATTTATACAATGCTGTTTTCCTATACCCTTAGGCGGGTTACACCTTTGTACACATACATAATAGGATTCTAACGGCATGAAGCTACTCACTTCTAGTTCCAAAACAGCTTAATATTTTCGACCCCAAGACGTGTTTTCCCACAAATTAGTCCAAGATAAGTTTGCAGGCAAGGGAATCCCAATTAACGATACACCCTTATTCCCATGCTGTGGCAGATGGGTGCATACCCAACAGTTTGTCTTATTAGTTACTTGAGAAATTGTTTGTATTAAGGTCAGGTGTAAGTTCTCATCCCAAGTTGCCCACCCCAAATCCGAGAACCGCACCCCTGCAATCATTAGGATCTGGAAAACCGTAATTTTGTTGGTCCAATTGGAGTGGTGGTCCATATCCTCGCCGGGGCCTTCTTCACCCTTGAATTGTGGATCCAAGCTGCTTGCTTCTTAATCTTAATGGCGGTGTGTGTTGTCAGTAATACTTGGTATGGTCCCATCCACTTTCCTTCCATTTTTCCTGCACGGGTTGTCCTGAAAAAGTCTTTATATATATATAATCCCCGAGCTTAAAGGGGTGGATTGGTTGATCCAACCCTCTAGCCCTGGTCCCTAAAACAAATGTATGTACTTTATTTAATTGTTTCTGAAGTTCAGTTATATAAGCATATAAATATTCTGATCCTAACTGCGTTAGGTCCTCTCCACTAAATAGAAATTGCTATGGCCTTCCATATAAGATTTTGAAGGGACTCAAATTTCCTTTTATTCTAGGTTTAACTCTAATTCCAAGTAATGCTAAAGGGAGGGATTGAGGCCATGACAAATTAGCTTCTTATCCAATTTTAGCTATTTATTGTTTAATTAAATGGTTCATTTTTTCTACCTGTCCACTTGCCTGTGGTCTATAAGGAGTATGCAGTTGCCAATCTATCTTTAGAATCTTACTTATCTGGTCTACCACTTGTGCACAAAAATGTGAAACTCTATCAGAAGACATTGCTACTAGAATCCCAAAGCATGGTATTATTTCATTTAACAAGACTTTAACCACTTCTCTTGCTTTGTTTGTTCGACAGGGAAAGGCTTCAGGCCTTCCTGAAAACGTGTCAGTCAGAACCAGTAAATAATGATACCCCCCTTTTCTAGGGAGTTCTGAAAAATCAATTTGCCACTGTTGCCCCGAATAATTTCCTTTACCGATTATTCCAAATTTTATTCTATTCTTGCTATTGGGGTTATTGTGTAAGCAAATGCTACATTGTTGAGTTACTTGTTTTATCATATCGTCCCACTAATGTCTGACTCGGGCTCTTATGCAGTGTGCCAGCTCCCCAGTGCGTTTTATTGTGTTCTGTAAGAACTACGGGCCATGTCAAACTAGAGGGTATTACTATGGGGTTATCTTTTAAATATACTCATCCATCTGGTTTCATTTTACCTTTCAAATCTTCAATTAATTTTAAGTCTTCTTTTGTATAATTTGGATATAGTTTGGATTTTACCGTCTGGTATCAAAGACAATGCCTTCACCTCAGTTATTTCAGCTGCCTGCTTAGCCTCTGCCAATCGATTTTCCAATTTCAAAATCGGTGTTCCCCTTTTGGTGTCCCTGACAATGCATGATAGCTACCTTTTCTGGTTGTTTTACAGCCTCTAACAATTTTAAAATTTCTTCAGCATACTTTGTGTTTTCACTGAGCGGTCAGCAATCCATGTTCTTTCCAAATTGCTCCATGAGCATGTACCACGCCGAACGTATATTTAGAATCTGTCCAAATATTTACCCTTTTTCCCGCTGCCAGTTCCAATGCTCTCGTGAGAGCAACTATCTCCGCCTTTTGAGCTGATGTTCCAGGGGGTAAAGGCTTAGACTCGATTACCTGCTGAGTAGTTGTTATAGCATATCCAGCTTTACGTTGTCTTTGCGTAACAAAACTGCTCCCATCCGTGAACCAAGTGTCTTCCGCGTCTTCCATGGGCTCCTCCTTAAGGTCTGGTCGGCTGGAATACACAGTCTCTAGAGTTTCTAAACAATCATGAATCACAGCTTGTGCCGGAGCATCACTAAGAAAAGAGGCTAGATTCACAATATGAATTATCACAATTTCCACGTCGTCCTGTTCTACCAATATTGCTTGATATTTCAAAATCATCAATTCTTGTTTAAGTTGTTTAAAGACTTTTTGTGCTTCTCCAGTCCAGACTAACTTTGACTGGTTAATCTTTATCAATTCACATAGAGGCTTTACCAATAGTCCATAATTATAAATCCAAAGGCGACACCAACCTGTCATTCCTAAAAAGGTTTGTAGCTCCTTTACCATTTGAGGTTCTGGAGTCCGGCAAATGACTTCCTTATGTTCAGTTCCTAGTTCTCGTTGTCCTTCCGAAATGTCAAATCCCAGATAGGTCACACTTTGTTGAGCCAGCTGGACTTTCTGTCAAGAGACTTGATATCCATTTAAACCCAGAAAATTAAGACGACTTATAGTCCATTGAATACAACTCCCTTTAGTCTCGGTAGCTATTAAGAGATCATCTACATACTACATATTGTAACAAAGCACCTTCAGTGTCCGGAGGTATCCATGTTTCGAGTTCCCTTGCTAATTGGTTTCCAAAAATAGTGGGGCTATTCTTGAATCCTTGAGGTAGTAATGTCCACGTAAGCTGCGTCTTTCTGCCTGAATCGGGATTTTCCCATTCAAAGGCGAATAGGTTTTGGCTTTCTGTGGCTAAGCCTAGGCAGAAGAAGGCATCTTTTAAATCCAGTACGGTAAACCAGACTTGACTATTCTTTAATTTAGTCAGCAAAGTATAAGGGTTTGCCACTACTGGATGTATATCCTCAGTGATTTTATTTATGGCCCTCAAATCCTGAACTAGCCTATAGCTTTTTCATCTGCCTTTTTAATTGGCAATATGGGTGCATTGTATTCTGATTCGCATTCAATCAATAATCCATACTGTAAAAATTGATCAATTATCTCTTTAATTCCTTTCCTATCTTCTATCCTCAAAGGATATTACTTAACCTTAACGGGTTTCTCTCCTGGCTTTAATTTAATAATCATTAAGGTCACATTTTTAGCTCTTCCAGGGACTTCGGTAGCCCAAACTCCTGGACATACTTGATCTGTGATCTCTAAAGGTATTTCACTTTTAGGGTCAGTTTGTATTAGTGCCAAGCTTAACACATTTATTAGTTGTTCTTCTCCTGTTCTTAATTCCATTTTCCCCTTTTCAAAGACAATTTCTGCTCCTACTTGCTGTAATAAATCTCTACCTAAGAGTGCCCATGAGGAGCTAGGCATAGATAAAAATCTGTGTATGCCCCATTGTTTCCCTAACTTGTACTTCAAAGGTTCACAAAAATAAGCCTTTTCGGTTACACCTTGTCCTGGTTTCAGTTAGAACAGAGTTAATTTTCTTCCTAATAGCTGGGAGAATGCTATGTTTTGGCTTAGGATGAGAAGAGTGCTGATAACACCCCGATGTTTCAATTGTTGCAGAGCAATGCTTATAGCAAGCCAAGGACATCTCAGCTTCTTGCTCTGTCCTGCCAACAGGCAGGCTGGGGGTGCAGTAAGAGCTGGGAGGGGACAGACCCAGGACAGGTGACCCAAACTAGCCAAAGGGGTATTCCATAGCATCTGACGTCAGGCTAAACAATACATAGGGGTGGCTAGCCAGGAGGAGGGGGCCGGACTGCTCGGGGTTAGGCTGGGCATCGGTCAGCGGGTGGTGAGCAATTGCATTGTGCATCACTTGTTTGTACACATTATTAGTAGTGGTACTATTATCATCATTGTATTATTATTATTATTATTATTATTATTATTATTATTATTATTATTATTATTATTATTATTATTATTATTTTGTCTTATTAAACTGTCTTTATCTCAACTCACAGGCTTCACTTTCCATTTCTCTCCCCCGTCCCAGAGAGGGAGGGGGAGGGGGAGCGAACAGCTGCGTGGTGTTTAGCTGCTGGCCGGGTTAAACCACAACACACCTTTTACCCTAACATAATAATTCTGTGAAGGCATTAATGCTTGATTTAGAACTGAATACGTTGCCCCATATCAATAAGAAATTTCACTTCCATTCCTCCCCTAGCTTCATTATAACCAGCGGAGGTACTAGGGTAGATTCCCCAGGTCCCCGTTATTCCTGTTGAAATCAGGGGTCGATTATCCTAGGAAAAGGCTAGTCAATTTGTCCTCCGAAGCCAGGTCCAAACCGTTTTGTTTTATTTATTTATTTATTTATTTATTTTCATTACATTTCAGAGTTGGTCTAAAAATTCCATAGGGCTTTCTTTTAGACCTTGTTGGAAGCATATTCTCAATTCCCAATTCATCCAGGTTTTAGTATTTACTTAACCGTTCATAATTTTCAGGATGATTTGGGTCTTAGCGGGGGTCGGTCTGGGAATGCAATTGTCCACAGTTCCCTGAGCGGTCCCATCAGCAATCTGAGCTCGCACATGAACTCAGGTTGTTTTAAGAGTTAACTGTTTTTCTGTTTCTGTGACAACTCTCTCGGACCCATCATGGTCCCTTTGCCCTACAGGGCTAACACCCATGATTTTAAGATCTCTGCCTCGGGCAGAGGCAGAACTATTAACATTCCTACATCCTCTTTCCCTGCTCATTCAACTTCAAACACCTTTAACACTTTCAACAACCCTTTTAACACTTCCTTTATCTTTCTCCAGCCTGTACTTCTCTAATGCCAACATCAAAGGCTCAGTCAGGGGCCAACTTAATTCCCTACCTTTTCCCACCAAGATGCTGAAACATCAGTATACAACATTTCATCCTGTTCTGCTTCTCAAAAAGAACAACATTAACTGTAGCAAAATATTATAGTTTAAAGTTCCATTTAGGGGCCACTTTTCTCCACATTCCAGCTTATAAAGCGGCCACCACTGATTACGATATTTTATCAATGTTTTCCTGTTCACACTTCCACCGGCAGATCCTCCAATATCTTTCCAGTGACTTAAAACACATCCTAACACACTTTTCTTTAAAATTTCACTGCTTGTTTGCCCCCCCAGTTTCCAGTTTACACTTTCAGAATACACATGTTACTTGCAAAAGCGTATCACAAAACGTATCACTCACAAAAATACGGGCACGCATTATCTTTCAGTAGCGATGTCACAAAACTACTATTACCAGCAATATTGCCAAAATCACAGTAACAATAGTCAGAGTCAAATTCCACATGCGATAAGTCAGAAAACCGAACTGTGTAACACCGTAACGATATCTCTCTTATAACAATGCCACGAACCTACTATTACCACCAGGAAAATAGCCAAAATCACAGTAACAAGAACCAAAGTTAAATACCATACTCCATGAGTCAGAAAACCGAAATAGACAACACAATTCCAGATGGACCTTAAAGCGAGCTCTTTCCTTAAGGTCCCCAAATATACTTATGGTGCTTACCACAAAGTATATACCAAACACTGCCTCGCAGAAGATCACCTTCTGACTTACAGACAGTTCCAGATACAGATGGACCCCAAGGTCCCCAGATATACTTGTGGTACTAACCACAAAGTATATACCAAATACTGTCCTGCAGAAGTCACCTTCCGACTTACTGGACAGTCCCAGATGACCGGTCTACCAGAAAACCAAACCAGAATAAAGAATATACTCACTTACAATGATGGGGTCCTTGTCTGCCTCCGCAGTGATCCGGTGAGTCGAGGAGTCCCTCCGGGAAATCCCGGGGGTACCCTAGGGAGTCCTGTCCCCAGCGGGTCCTGCGGTCCGGCAGAGAGGTCGTCCCATCTGGGGTGCCAGATTGATTCAAAGATCGAAGCCGAAATTCCTTTAAGTGGTATATTCTTTATTGCAGCGCTTTATTCACAGACACATCTATAGCAGTGTTAGAAATAGAAGTCCGGAATAACAAAAGCAAACAGGTTCATAAATTTAAGGAGTGATAAATTGACTAGAATGAGGGGGAGACTGGGACACACTGCAGCTGAGGTTCAAGAATTAAATTGCCAGTGCAGGGCCCAGAGGCAGACAGGATTCAAACAGAATTGTTCTTTATGGACACGAATTGTTAAAACATTCCTCACAATCCCTTATCTTCTTTTTAACATCCCCAATTCGTGTCTCTTCTGTTATTAATAATTGGATTTCATCAGTTTGTTCTTGGAGGGTCCAATTCTTAAGCATCATAATTGACATATTCCCTTCTTTTTTTAATGAAGTTATTACAAATGTACTATTTATCACCCGGTGTATTAATAATGTAAGACAAGGTATCATACAAGGTACAAATAATAACGTAATTACACCACATAACAATAAAAATAACACTCTTTTGACCCATGGTCCACCAGGCAGCCATGAAAATAAATCCCATTCCATATCCTTCCAGGTTTGTGTTTGCTCGCTCACCTCCCCCCTCCTTCTCTGGGATGGGAGAGAGAAATGGGAAAGTGAAGCCTGTGAGTTGAGTTAAAAACAAGAAGATAATAACAATAATGATGATAATAGTTCTACTAGTAATAATGTGTACGAAACAAGTGATGCACAATGCAATTGCTCACCACCTGCTGTCCGATGCCCAACCTAACCCCGAGCAGTCCAGCCCTCCTCCCAGCCTGCCTGCTGGCAGGACAGTGAGAAGCTGAATTTGGCTTGGTCCTTGGCTTGGTGTAAGCACTGCTCTGTAACAATTAAAAACAATTAAAACATCAGCATATTATTAACATTCTTCTCATCCTAAACCAGAACATAACATTCTATCAGTTACTAGGAAGAAACACCTTTTCATCAATCTTTAAACAGTAATTACTAAAGTTAAATTTTCCACAGACTTCTCCTTCTTGTGCTAGCAAACAATCCAAAGCTAGGCAATTTTGATACAAAGCAGTTCTCATCTTTATAACTCATTTAGATCAGTTCTCATCATTTATAACTATTTCTATTACAGCTAATAACCTAATTATTCTATTAAGTATATATACTGAGGTCCTATAGCCCCAGGATCTGTCTTCTGCCCATGTAGCTGGATCATAATAGGCAAACGCCTTCAGGGTCGATTCAGGCTTGTGTTACCGTTCGGCCTGTCAGGGTGATCCAGCTCCTGTAAAACGAATCACAATTTTATATAGGTTTAAAAAAGAGGTTTTTTATGTTATTTTCTCGGGACAACCTGATCTTAGTGTGGGAGAAGTCCGGTCGAGGCCCTCTCATTCGGCAGTCAATACCGATAGGGGTTGCCTCCCTCGGTAGACCATACACACCACAGTGGAGGGTCCTGCCCCAGTCTTGCCTTCTCCCTTTTCTCCCTTTAGGCTTGTTCTTTTTATTTGGCATCCTTAATTCATGCAGAGCCTCGTTGCCAGAATATTAATTCTCCCTTAGCTTGAGTTTCAGTTTCCCAGGAGCGGACTCAACCCTCCAAGTTTCAGTAGTTACTGGTCCTTTTATTCTGGATGCGTGGGTCCCTTTCTGCAGTTCTCACAGCTGTTTCAGTAGTCAGTAAAACAAGGTACAGTCCCTCACATCGAGGGTTCAGTGATTCTTCCCTCCCGTGGCTGCTTGTTGAAACACTTTATTTTTTATCTTCTGACAAGTTAAATAACAGTTATTTAATTTGCTTTGCCGTATGGCCCTTTCCAGGTTCCTGTAGCAGGATTCATCTGATAGCCTTTCAGGTTGATACAGATTTGACTACAGGGTTTTGGCATTCATCACTATCTCCACAGTTTCACAGCTGGACAGTCACATTCATTTATGTTGCATTCCTTCAGGGGCTCATCACCCCAGTCCTTGCAGTCTCTCTGCTGGTTACACACTTTATTGATATCTATGTATTCTCCACTTCTGCACTTGAATTTGCCAGGTCCAGAGCACTGAATAACATTGTTACAGTTTGCTTCATCAGTGCCATCCAGACAGTCTCTCACACCACTGCACTGCCTACTCCCATGGACACAGTTCACATCTGAACTGGTCTGGCCTACAGGTCCAGGAAGGGCAGTTAATTTCATCTCTTCCATCCTTACAGTAAGGATCTCTATCACATCGCCACAATTCTCTTCATCTTCTCCACTGTCACAGTCTTTTTCACCATCACATTTCCATGACACTGTTCTCATATGACACAGCTCAGCACTTTCATCAGACCCATCTTCACAATCCAGATCCCCATCACACTGCCATCTGTTTGGCACACACTGACCACTGTTGCACACAAAGTCAGATTCAGCACACATCTTCTTCACACATCTTCTTCACACAAACACTCTCATCACTGCCATCTGAGCAGTCTTCACATTTTACTCTAGCACCGTCGGCAGCAGTGCACAGTCAGGCGAAGGCGAGCAGCAGGCAGAGCGCCTCGCCTCGCACCCTCACCTGTGTCACTTATACTACTCCTATTACCCATGCTGTTAGTGTCAGTGGCATCCTCCTTTTCTTTTTGCCACTGACCATTCACCACAAATGGATGAGACACATGATTACTAGTTAGGAAAGAGAGTGTAATGTCTGCTATATGGCTGCAGGCAGTGCCAGCTGCAACCTTAGGTTTGTGAAAGAGCCTGCTGGTGGTCATTTGGCAGTGTAATCTGCGTCTCTGCACTCCTGCCCTGCAATAGAGCTTAGTCGTCATTAGTAACAGTTATAACACCGATCTGGGGACTAATAGTCTTTTTTGCATTGCAAGATAAACCTTTTATAAAAAGAATGCTAGAGTGAAGCAGCACAGCCGCTGCTGCCGCTGCCTCCATGGTTACGTCAGACAGGCTGCAGGGTCCTGATGTCCGCCCCTCTGCTCTGTGCCGACTGGCCACACGGTGAGGGTCGGCTACCGGTGTCCACTGACGCCTCTGGTCTCCCGTAGCAACTCGATCTTGGATGTCCCGCAATTACTTCAATTCCCCGCGTTTTCCGGCTTCTGTCCGGTCTATTCTGTGTCTCTCAGAGCCGTCCGTGGCTCTGCAGCGTCTCTCAGGGCTCTCTCCGTCCAGTGGTAGTCCCTCCGTAGTGTCTCGGGTCTCCCAGCGCCACTCCAGTCTCTCGGCACCGCTCCGGTCTCTCGGCCTGTTCAGGTCTCAGCGAGTCCAGGTCTCGGCCTGTGCAGGCCTCATATGTTGCAGAAAGCATGTCATATCATGCTCCTGCCTTTTTCTTGTCACAGTCAAAACGTTTAAGAGCAAAAATAGGATACACAAGATACACAAGATACACTGGGCACCACCACTCAAAACTTGGATAAAACAGCACTTCTTTTCAGTCTGTCAAGCACTTCGTTCGTCTCTGCCCACTCCCCTTGTGGAGAGTACGGAACAACGGATCGGAACTCTGCACTCGCTTTGCAGCAACGCTGCGTCTCACTCACACAGCACAATCGCACACGGAGGCCTCCAGCACATCTCATTCATACCACAGGAATATAATTTAGAATGATAACCAACCAAACAAGTATTGTCTCTGACTGTGTTCTTTGTGAAGTGACTTGTAACACTTTGTTTCAAACCCTTACATTTACACAAATACTTTCAACACAAAATACATACAATATGCAAATATTACAATATACAAAATGTCAACACAAAATACATACATAAAAACACATACAATTATTAACACTCCAGTTAGTATCCCTCCAGCAGCTGAAAACATACCGTTTGTCTGCAGTTTCAGGAGATCTTTGCTCCTGCGGTGAGCAGCTGAGAGTGGAGTCCCCTCCGAGCAAAAACGCTCAGGGTGCACCTAGGGGCGTCCGCGCTGCAGTCGATCCCGCAGCCGAGAAGAGTGTCTCCTGCCTGGCTCACCAAAATGACTCACAGAAAGCTGACTCCACAATCAGTAAGATTGTAAAGTAGGTATGTTTACTCAGTTCCATGCAGCACGGGGCGGGTAGTCCCACCAAAGTCGTGCACGCCTAACGTGGCAAATTGCTCTAGTAAAGAGTTACATATACATGAACATTCCTATACATATACATATTCCTAAGCTGTCCCTTTGTGAGCAGTCCTCCTTATCTCAGACCCCTTGATTAAAGTCCGAACCATGAGGTTGTTTTTGATCTGGTTCTCGGGGTCCGAGAGGCTCCTGTTATCTGGTGGTATAAGTGCAGCACAGGCACAAATGTAGCACATATTCATTCTTAATCAATTGCTCTCAAATTTCTAATTCCAATGTTTCAGCTTGCTCTTTTCTGGATCCATGGGTATTCTACTATTAATGTTCAAAGCCTGACAGACCCCGTCCTCCGTGGATCAAAATACATGGGGTCTTAAGAGTTCTTTTGGTCATTCTATCATATAATACAGGATCATTTTTAATTTACTCTTTAATTTTCTGGGGCCCCTATTGTTCCAATTTCTAATCATTATTCGTAATGGACTTTTTGGTCATATATCTGGTAATTTGCTCCCTTTCTGGTCCTTGGTCTTCGATTTTATCTGACCCATCCGGGAATTTTACTAGTGGCAATTCCCACAGTCCTTGGTTGCCCCTAGTGAGAGTGTCTTGCAGGGGGTTTAGGACCTATCACCCACCCACGTATCCCTCTCTTCACCAGCCCAGCACCCCCGACAGGAGATTAGAACTGGTGAGAAAACAAAAAGACCTCCACACGGACTTTAGAAGTCTCAGTTACACTCTCACACACAAACACTAGCAACCGCACCTTTACCCAACCGGACGGTATCTTACGAATCAGTCGTATTCATCCAGAATCCAACTGGACGGTATCCACAAGCATCTCTGCTGTCTTCTATGAAAGAATATAAAGGAATAGAGGTAAGCAAACAGCGCTGGGTGCACCGGGAGTCTCCGCTCCACCAGGACGCACACCAGTTACATCAAGCAGCTGATTTTTATGCTCCTAGACTAATACATATTCATTACTACTTCTAAAAAAAATAGATTATTAAAATTAGCTTCCGGGGTGCAGTCTCTCCTACTGGAGCATGCGCAGTCTCCTCTGGGGTCTCTTCTGGGGGTCTCTAGGGGTCTTTCATGCTGAAGGCTCTGATTCAAAGATCGAAGCCGAAATTCCTTTAAGTGGTATATTCTTTATTGCAGCGCTGGATGCACGGGGGATCTCTCCACCTATCGTGCATACCCAAAGCGGAAAGCAGTCTTGAATTTATACAATCAATCTATCAATATTCTACAAGTGCCTATACATATTCATTACCTATCCCCGCCTTCCCTCGCTTCTCATGCTAATTAGCCTTTTGGCACCTTGCGCCTGCGCAGAGCCTCCCAAGAATTGTGGGCAGGGGTCTTTGGGACGTGGGCAGGGGTCTTTGGGAGGAAGACCCCGAGTCTTCCTCACAGTGTACTTTTCACCTTTGGTCAGGAATCTGCTGAATTGGCATGTTTCTTAATTGCGAGAGCTGGTTGTTGCCAATTCTCCCGTTTGTTGTATCTTTATAATGAATTCCAATGTCCAGTTTCGAGATTTATAGTCCTTACATTCGTTTCTCTGTCCGCCTGCCGCTTCCTTATCATGAGTTCCAGTGTCTTGTTTCGAGATATACAGTCCTTGTCTGGGGATTGTCCTTGCCTCCCCAATACCTCCTTAATCAATCCCCCCTTTTCTTTTCCCATGCAAATTCTTTTGCATCAGATACTTTCTTTATTTACAGTAACACAACAAAGCAGGCATCTAAACAACATGCACACAAATATTCCTAACACTACTAATACGATTAGAGCAATGAATACTTGTTTCAACCATTGGAAATTGGGCAACCAGGAGGTTAACTTAGTCCATAGTTCACTAAAACTCCATGAAAGATCATCTTTACTGATCTCATGTAGGATCCTGGTCTGCTTCCATATTTCTTCCAGGTCGGTAGAGATCCTTCCACTCTGATCTACATACATACAACAACTTGTGTTTATTACTGTACAGACTCCCCCTTGAGTGGCCAGTAACAAGTCTAGGGCCATCCGATTTTGGAATACTACCTGTGATAAACTAGATATCTCTTCTTGTTGAGCCTTTATAGCATCCAGAATTTTGTTTTCTAACTTCTCTATAATTGCAGAAATATTAACTATTGCCTTTTCCAATTCACTCACTCCTAACCATGGGATAAACCATCGAACAAAACTATGAAAAGCGGTGTATCTCTCTATCAATGGATTGTTAATTTTTCGTCTGATTCTCCGCATATGAGTTCTCAAGTAACCTCGAGGCACTACATCATGTACTGTCATATTGGGGACTACCGCTCCAAGAGTGCAAGTTCCCTTCCAATTCTCAGGCAAGACCTTACGGGCTGTATCGTTGCATAGCCAATACCACCCTTTTCCTTCTGGAACCGTCCAGCTGGTTGAATTTGCCCAGCCGCTAGTCGTAGGCCAGTCACTAGTGGCGTCCCCCAGGGCTCGGTGCTGGGGCCGGTCCTCTTTAATATCTTCATCGATGATCTGGACGAGGGCATCGAGTGCACCCTCAGTAAGTTCGCAGATGACACCAAGTTAGGTGCGTGTGTCGATCTGCTTGAGGGTAGGAAAGCTCTGCAGGAGGATCTGGATAGGCTGCACCGATGGGCTGAGGTCAACTGCATGAAGTTTAACAAGGCCAAGTGCCGGGTCCTGCACCTGGGGCGCAATAACCCCAAGCAGAGCTACAGGCTGGGAGAGGAATGGTTGGAAAGCTGCCAGGCAGAGAAGGACCTGGGAGTGATGGTGGACAGTCGGCTGAATATGAGCCAGCAGTGTGCTCAGGTGGCCAAGAAGGCCAACGGCATCCTGGCTTGTATTAGGAACAGCGTGACCAGCAGGGCTAGGGAGGTGATCGTCCCCCTGTACTCAGCTCTGGTGAGGCCGCACCTCGAGTACTGTGTTCAGTTTTGGGCCCCTCGCTACAAGAAGGACATCGAGGTGCTTGAGCGGGTGCAGAGAAGGGCGACGAAGCTGGTGAGGGGCCTGGAGAACAAGTCCTACGAGGAGCGGCTGAGGGTTAGGTTAAGGTTAAGGGTAAGGTTAAGGTTAAGTTTTAGGGTTAGGGTTAATGTAAGGGTCAGGGTAAGGGTTCAGGTAAGGTTTAGGGTTAGGGTTAGGTTCAGGATAAGTGTTAGGGTAAGGGTAAGGTTAATGGTAACCGTAGGGTTACGGTAAGGGTAAGAATAAGGGTATGGGTAATGGTAAGGGCGAGGGTTAGGCTAAGGGTAAGTGTAAGGTTTAGATTTAGGCTAAGGGTAAGTGTAGCAGAAAGGGTAAGGTTTATGGTAAGGGTAAGTGTTAGGATAAGGGTAAGGTTTAGGGTTAGGTTAAGGGTAAGGGATAGGGTAAGGGTAAGGGTTACGGTAACGGTAAGGGTAAGGGTTACGGTAAGGGTACGGGTACGGGTAGAAGTATGTGTTAGAGTATGGGTTATGGTAAGGGTAAGGGTTAGGGTAAGGGTAAGTGTTGGGGTAATGGTTAGGGTTAATTTTAGGGTTAGGGTGAGGGAAAAGTAAGGGTAAGTGTTAGGTTAAGGTTAAGGGTAAGGTTAAGGTTAAGTTTTAGGGTTAGGGTTAATGTAAGGGTCAGGGTAAGGGTTCAGGTAAGGTTTAGGGTTAGGGTTAGGTTAAGGTTAAGTGTTAGGGTAAGCGGAAGTTGTATGGATAAGGATTAGTGTAAGGGATAGGGTAAGGGTAAGTGTTCGGGTAAGGGTAAGGTTAATGGTAACCGTAAGTGTAAGGGTAAGGGTTAGGGTAAGGGGAAGAGTAAGGGTAAGGGTAGGGGAAGTCTAAGGTTATGGGTCAGGGTTAAAAGTTAGAGTAAGGGTTAGGGTTAGGGTTAGGTAAGGATAAGTGTTAGGGTAATGGTTACGGTTAATTTTAGGGTTATGTTGAGGGAACATAGCAACAGTGCGCGCAGTCGCAGAATATACCAGGATGTGCTGAGTAATCCCAGAATTAGCAAGGTATAAAAAGGGACCCTGGCAGGGGTGAGGTGCGTGCCATTGGCGGAGCTGAGACTCCCCGGCTGCCCAGTGCTGTTTTGCTTGATGTTTGCTTACTCAATAAATTCCTTTCTATGATTAATACAATGCTCTCTGAAAATTAATTAAGGGGGCAACTTATAACACTTTGGACGCTCAAAACCCAAACCCAAAAACTTTGGACGCTCAAAACCCTATCCCGAAAACAGGACGCTCAAAGCCCTAACCCAAAAACATTAGGATGCTCCAAGCCCTAACCCAAAAACATTCGGACGCTCAAAACCCAAACCCAAAACATTAAGATGCTCCAAACCCTATCCGGAAAACATTAGGTAGCTCAAAGACCTATCCCAAATACTTAGGACGCTCAAAACCCTATCCTGGAAACACTGAGATGCTCAGAACCCTATCCTGAAAATTTAGGACGCTCCAAACCCTAACCCAAAAACATTAGGACGCTCAAAGCCCCAACCCAAAACATTAGGACGCTCCAAACCCTATCCTGGAAACATTAAGATGCTCAAAACCCTATCCTGGAAACTGAGGATGCTCATTACCCAGACCCAAAATATTAAGATGCTCAAAACCCTAACCCAACTACTTAGGATGCTTGAAAGCCAATCCCAAAAAATTAGGGCACACAAAAGCCTAACCCCCAAAATTAAGATGCTCAAAATCCAAACCCCCAAAATTAGGATACTCAAAACCCTGGACCTGGAGAACCTAACCTGAAAAAACAAAACAAAACAAAACAAAACAAAGATCTTAAAACCCTAACCGTAAATAACTGACCAAAAATAAAACCTTAAGACTCTAACCCTAAAAAACATATCAACACTACAACCCAAAAAACTCTAATACCCTAACACGCTAACCCTGAAACCCTTAAAACCCTAACCCCCAAACCCTTAAAACCCTAACCGTTAAAACTCCAACCCTAAAAACCTTAAAATCCTAAACATAAACCCTGAAACCCCTTACCCTGAAACCCAACCCTAGTGCCCAATCCCTGAAACCTTAAAACCCTGAATCAATCTGTAGCAAATAGCATAGGCTGAGTCGAGGATCTCAGTACAGTAGCATTATTATTCGAGATTACAATGGCGGGTGTCCCACAAGCAGGAGGGTGCCTACTAATTCCATACACAGTTTATACACTTTTTTTTTCTGCCGAGGACCGGGACCCTCCCGACCCTCCCCTGTTTCCCCTTTAACTGTGCTATTCAAGGTTCATAATCTAGCTGGTGCTTCACAGAAAATACACAGCTGCTGGCCTGTTACAAGTCACATTTCTTTTGAGGTTTTTACTCTTTGAGGTGGTAATGTTTCTTACGCCGTGATTTCCACCTAATTGCTGTAAGGATTCTGGTTGTCTGCGTTTTACAAGGTTGTCTGTTATAATAAATAAAAGTCCCAAATAGGATTACAATCAAAGTTTACAATTCACTGAATGAATAGAGGTAAGCAAACAGTGCTGGGTACGCCGGGAGTCTCTGCTCCACCAAGACGCGCACCAGTTATACACCAGTTACCTCCCTTAAGGGATATAGAGAAGCCCTCTCAGATACGTCCGTCCTACTTCTCCTGCATGCGGCCGGAGGTCGGTCTAATTCTGGTGCTGTTGGTGGTGGAAGCTGGGGCAACGGTGGTACTGGTGGCGATACCACAGCCACCGGAGGGGGAGCCGCCGGGGGTGGATTGTTAGGATATGGAGGTGGTAGCTTATCCAACGGCTCACGTTTATCTTCTTTTTCTTTGTCATGTTCTTCTTGTTCTTCAAATTTCTTACCTGCTTTTAGTGTAAATATTGAGGCTGGAAAAGGACGTGAAGTCCTCTTGATCCATAATCCTGCATAATCACTTTCTTCCTGGCTAAAAGGTTCCTTTGAATTAACATGGATATTTAAGGCCTGGCAAATCCAGTCTTTGAAGGATCCAAAAACAGGCCAAAAGACATGTAGTCTTAAAGGCTCCTTTGGCCATTCTGTCACACAATACTGGACCATTTTTAATTTACTTTTTCCTTTTCTGGGGTCCCTATCATTCCAATTTCTAATCGTTATTCCTAATGGACTTTCTGGTGGTATGACTGGTAATTTGCTCCCTTTCTTCTGGTCTCTGGTCTTCGATTTTGTCTGACCCATCTAGGAATTTTACTATGGCAATTCCCACAGCCCTTGGTTACCTTAGTAAGAGTGTCTTGCAGGGGGTCGAGGACCTATCACACACCCACAAATCCTATAGGAATCCCTTCGGTCCTTCACCGGCCAAGTCCCTCACGGGAGATTGGAACCGCGGTTAGAAGACCTCCACAATCGCTTCGGAACTAAGTTCCATCTCAGTCACACTCTTACACACACAGGCAACCGAACCCCACCCAACCGAACGGTATACGCTTTAAATGCTTACGACTCCGTCATCTTCGTTCGGATCTTCACACACACAATTATGGGCAAAATATAGTGCTGCAGCTGGCAAGGGAGCTGAAAAAAAGAATCAGAAACTTTGCTTACCTTTATTCAGGTTCAAGATGCCATTAGTTCCGACCTGACTCAAACAGCAGCCACCAAATGGTGGGGGTGCCTCTCCTAGATCAAACCAGAAATCAGGAACCAAAGCCCTCCCGGACGAGCGCCCGCTTGTAATAAATGACTGGGTCCCAAATAGGATTGCAATTGAAATTTACAGTTTATTAAATGAATAGAGGTAAGCAAGCAGCGCTGGGTGCGCCAGGAGTCTCTGCTCCACCAAGACACACACAAGTTACATCAGGCGGCTGGTTTTTATGCTGCTAGGCTAATATTCATTACTACTTCTACAAAAGGCAGGGTTATTCTAATTAGTTCCCAGAATCCAAACCCTCCTACTGGTGCAGGTGTTATCAGTCTCCGGTGGTCCCTCTGGGGGCCGCTCGTACTGAAGGCTCGTAGTCTTCCTCCCAGGCTTTTCTCTTGTCCATCTCCTTTGTCCATCTTGGCTGGATGGCAGACACTTGCATAGTGTCCCATGCAACAGTTGTAATAGTTAGCAGTTATTCTGAAACCCCTTTGTTCTCTTATCCCCTATTGACCCGAATTGCTGGACCATTCCTTTGCAAGATACAAGAACTATATATATTAACCACTCTGGTTTTCTTAGACTTTTCATCATATCATGCGGCCCTAGCATTGTTCCATATTGACACGAATCAGATGAACTCATTTCACACTGTTAAGCTGTCTTATCACTGCAAGCATATCTCAATACCACCTTCCTTCCCTCTACAGGATGTAACTGCGCAAAAACAACATTTTTATTCCCACAACCTTGATCCCCTTACCCTGAAATCCTTATTCCCCTTAAACCTAACAACTCTAACCACAACCCTAACCCTTATTATCAACCCCCTAACGCTAATGACACTGACCTTAATCCAAACCCCAAACTGCCCCTAACCCCAGACAACCAACAACGAAACACACACACACAAAGATGGAAACTACAAAAAAGGCAAAACCCACGATACAGGCCCCAAATCACAAATACGCAACCAAAATGCTACAGAAAAGCCCCAGATGCAGGCCCCAAATGCTACTGCTAGGCCTCAAAAGCTCAAGATGCATCCCAAAGCAAAAATGCAGACCCCAAACGTTACAGAAAAGCCCCCAAACCCAGGCTGCACAAGTCTACAAGCAGGCCCCAAACTGCCAACAGAAGCAGGCACCAACCACACCCAGATGCAGACCCCAACTGCCCACAAGCAGCTCCTACCCCACCACCCCCTCCCAAGAACTGGACTCCACCCAGACACTGGCCCAAGACCCGGACCCGACCCCCGCCAACCTCCCTACCCTCCCTCCCGACACAGGTGTACAAGCAGCTCACAACCTGCCCCTTCAGAGACCGGTCCCACTCCCCCCACCCCCCCCAAGACATGGGATGCAGAGGTGTACAACCAACTCCCAACTCCCTCCCCCTCAAAGGGAGGCCCCAAAGACCCCCAAATGGAGGCTCCTAGAGTGAACAAACAGCTCCCAACTTCCCCAGGCACAGCCCCCCCCCCCCCCCCAAACACAGGCCACAAAGGTGCAGAAACAGCCCAGACCCCCCTCCAAGACCATGGCCCCTATAGTGTACAAGCAGCTCCCAACCACCCACAGATGCAGGCCCCAACCCTTCTCAAAAGGGAGGCACCTAGAATGCATGAGCAACTCCCAACCAGCCTAAACATAGGTCCAAAAGTGCACAAGCAGCTCCCAACCCCCCTCAAATACAGACCCCAAAAGTGTACAAGTAGCTCCCCCCCGAGACAGGACCCAAAGGTGTACAACCAGTTCCCAACACCCCTGAGACACAGGCCCCAACCCCCCCCCCAGACACAGGGCCCCAAATTCTACAAGCAGCTCCCAACCCCTGCCAGGCAGGCCCCCTACCCTATACAAGCAGCTCCCAACCCTCCCCTCCCCCCCCCGAGGGAGGCCTTCAAGGCCCCCACAAACACAGGCCCCTACAGTGTACAGGCAGCTCCCAGCCACCCCCAGATGCTGGCCCCAAAGTTGTACAAACAGCTCCCAGCCACCCTGCAGAAACAGATTCCTACATTGTACAAGCAGTTCCCAGCCCGCTAGACACAGGCCCTGACCCCCCACACATGCAGGCCCCAAAGGTGTACAAGCAGCTCCCACCCCTCCCCCAGACGCAGGTCCCAAGCCCCCCCCCCCAAACACAGGCCCCTACAACCAGCACCCAACCCCCTACCCCCGATGCCAGGCCCAAAGGTGTAGAAGCAGCTCCAAACCTCCTCCCTCAACCCAGGCTCCAACAGTGTACAAGCACCTCCCAACCAACCCTCCCCTTACCCCCCCCCCGCCCCCCGACACAGGCTCCAAAGGAATACAAAGAGCTCCCACCCCTCCCCCAGATGCTGGTCTCAACCCCCCGCCCGCCCCCAGAAGCAGGCCCCAAAGGTGTAGAGTCAGCTCCCAACCCCCTCCATGCTGGCCCCAAGGGTCTACAAGCAGCTCCCCCCTTGCCCCCAGATATCGGCCCCCAGACACAGACCCCAAAAGCCTAATCACAGGCCCTGAACTCTAGAGGCAGGCTCCAAAACCCAGGACAAAGCCCCAGTGGTTCGAGACAGGGCCCAAATCCCAGACACAGGCCCCAAACGCTAAACATATGCCAAAAAAAGTATTAGTGCTGGTGCCAAATGTTACAGTGTCTGTAAAAAAAAAAAAAGCCCAAAAGCCCGAGATGCTCAAGGCTGAGACGTAACTTGGCTTTTTGAATTACTGGAAAGCAGCTTTCATTCTCAGATAATTGTGTGCAGGCTAGATAGGATGGGGCTTCAGGCACCTCTTCACCTGAGGAAACACACTACCATCAGGCACCGCTGTGCCAGACAAGCTTGTTCTGCTAGAACACCCTACTCAGATGCACTGTGGCATTCAAGTGAACTGCTTTCATGCAAATATAACGACTGATGTTACAACCCACCTTGCCTGTGGCACCTGATGAACAGAAGAGTAAGCCACCGCAGCGCTTCAAAACCATCCCTGCACGTGCCGCTCCTTGTCGCTCTCTGGCCTTATCTCATATCCTTATCCACTTCTGTGGAGAGCCTGCCACAGCACCTGCAAAGCAAGATGGACACCTTTCATAGTCACCTTGTGCTACTTGGTCGTTCTGCTCCAACCCAGCTCATGACCAGCCCCTCTTCTTACACAGCTCTTCAGAGTGCAGTTTGCTCCTTTGAGCCTGTGCGAGACACCTGTGAAAGAAAAAGGAACGCATAGGCCGATGCAGCATCCAAAGACACAGCACAACTAGGTAAGTTACTCTCATCTGCTCCCTTACCTCTGCCGCTTACCAGCCCCCGAGGCAGATGCTTCAATCTACCCTCTTCAAACAGCTACAACACCTCTAAAAGACAAAGAGGGGATGCTTAGAGGAACAGTGAGACCTACAACACAACTGCTACATCTGTTCCTCACTCACCTTGCCAGAGGCAGCTCTGCGTGTGACGTCCCAGGTTGTACACTGCGTTACCTAACCCTTACCGTAACCCTTACCCTAACCCTTCTCACCCTTACCATTACCCAAATCCTTACCTTTACTTTTTCCTTACCCTTACTCTTTAACCATAACCTTACCCTTACCCTATACCTTACTCCAACCCTTCCCCTTACCTTCCCCTTCCCCTTCCCCTTAACCTAACCCTAAACCTTAAACCTTACCATAAAGCTTACCCTTTCTGCTACACTTACCCTTAGCCTAAATCTAAACCTTACACTTACCCTTAGCCTAACCCTCGCCCTTACCGTTACCCATACCCTTATTCTTACCCTTACCCTAACCCTTACCTTTACACTTACGGTTACCATTAACCTTACCCTTACCCTAACACTTATCCTGAACCTAACCCTTACCCTAAACCTTACCCCAACCCTTACCCTGACCCTTACATTAACCCTAACCCTTACCCTAAACCTTACCCTTACTCTTAACCTTAACCTTACCCTTAACATTCACCTAATACTTACGCATACGTTTTCCTGACTTTAACCCTAAAACTAACCCTAACCATTACCCTAACATTTAACCTTACCCTAACCCTAACCCTTACTCTAACCCTTACCCTGACCTGTACCCTTACACTTACCCTTACCCTTATACTTACCCTAATTCTTACCCATACCCTAACACATATTTGTACCCTTAACCTTACCGTTACCCTTAACCTTACCCTTACCCTTACTCTATCCGTTACCCTTACGCTTACCCTTAACATAAACCTTACCCTTGACCTTACCCTTACCATAAGCCATACAACAACACTTACATGTACACTTACGCTTGCACTTACCCTAGCAATTACTCGTACAATTACCCTTAACCTTACTATTAAGCTAACCCTAAACCTTACCCTTATCCTAACACTTACCCTTATCCTAAACCTTACCCTTTCTGCTACACTTACCCTTTGCCTAATTCTAAACCTTACCCGAACCCTCACCCTTACCTAAATCTAACTAAAATCTAACCATTACCCTAACCCCTCACCCTTAGAATATACATATTTTTACCCTTTACCTAAACCTTTACCCCAACCCTTACCTTGACCCTTACATTAACCCTAATCCTTACACTAAACCTTACACTTACTCTTAACCTTAACCTTAGCTGTAACCTAATACTTACTCTTACGTTTCCCTCACCCTAAACCTAAAATTAGCCTAACCATTACCCTAACACTTACCCTTACTCTAACCCTTACCATGAACTTAAGTGTAAGTGTTAGGATAAAGTTAACCTTAAGGGTGACCCTTAAGCTTATCCTTAATGTTTATGGTTAGGTTAAGGGTAATTGTACGAGTAATTACTAGGATAAGTGTAAGCGTAAGTGTACATGTAAGTGTTGATGTATGGCTTATGGTAAGGGTAAGGTAAAGGGTAAGGTTTATGTTAAGGGAAAGTGTAAGAGTAACGGATAGAATAAGGGTAAGTGTAACGGTTAAGTGTTAGGGTAATGGTTAGGGTTAATTTTAGGATTAGGGTGAGAAAAATGTAAGGTTAAGTACTAGCTTAAGGTTAAGGGTAAGGTTAAGGTTAAGAGTAAGTGTAAGGTTTAGGTTAAGGGTTAGGGTTAATGTAAGGTTCAGGGAAAGGTTTGGGGTAAGGTTTAGGGTTAGGTTCAGCTTAAGGGTAAGGGTTGGGGTAAGGTTAAGGGTATGGATAAGGATAAGTGTAAGGGATAGGGTAAGGGTAAGGGTTAGCGTAAGGGTAAGATTAATGGTAAGGTTTATGTTAAGGGTAAGCGTAAGGGTAACGGATAGAGTAAGGGTAAGGGTAACGGTAAGGTTAAGGGTAAAAATATGTGTTAGGGTATGGGTTATGGTATGGGTAAGAGTTAGGGTAATGTAAGGGTAAGGGTGAGTGTAAGGGTATGGATCAGGGTAAGGGTTAGGGTTAGGGTAAGGGTAAGTGTTAGAATAATGGTTAGGGTTAATTTTAGGGTTAGGGTGAGGGAAACGTAAGGGTAAGTATTGGGTTAAGGTAAGGGTAAGTGTAAGGTTTAGATTTAGGCTAATGGTAAATGTAGCAGAAAGGGTAAGGTTTACGATAAGGGTAAGTGTTAGGGTAAGGGTAAGGTTTAGGGTAACATAAAGGGTAAGGATTACGGTAAGGGTAAGGGTACGGGTAGAATTTGTTAGAATATGGCTTATGGTAAGGGTAAGGTTTAGGGTAAGAGTAAGTGTAAGTGTATGTGTAAGGGTACGGGTCATTGTAAGGGTTAGAGTAAGGGTTAGGGTAAGGGTAGGTGTTAGGGTAATGGTTAGGGTTAATTTTAGGGTTAGGGTGAGGGAAACGGAAGGGTAAGTATTAGGTTAAGGTTAAGGGTAAGGTTAAGGTTAAGAGTAAGTGTAAGTTTTAGGGTAAGGGTAAGGGTTAATGTAAGGGTCAGGGTAAGGGTTAAGGTAAGGTTTAGGGTTAGAGTTAGGTTAAGGTTAAGTTTTAGGGTAAGGGTAAGTTATATGTATAAGGATAAGTGTAAGGGTAAGTGTTAGGGTAAGTGTAAGGATAAGGATAAGTGTACAAGTCAGGGTAAGGTTTAGAGTTAGGATTAGGGTTTGGGTTAGGGTAAGGGTAAGTGTTAGGGTAATGGTTAGGGTTAATTTTAGGTGTATGGTGACGGATAAGAAAGGGTAAGTAGTAGGTTAAGGTTAAGCGTAAGGTTAAGGTTAAGAGTAAGTGTAAGTTTTAGGGTACGGTTTAGGGTTAATGTAAGGGTCAGGGTAAGTGTTTGGGTAAGATTTAGGGTTAGGGTAAGAGTAAGTATATGGGTAATGGTAAGGGTAAGTGTTAGGGTTAGGGTAAGTGTAAGGTTTAGATTTAGGCTAAGGGTAAGTGTAGCAGAAAGGGTAAGGGTTACGGTAAGTGTAAGGATAAGGTTAAGGTTTAGGCTTACGTTAAGGGTAAGGGTAATGCTTTGGTAAGGGTAATAGTAAGGGTAAAGGTAAGGGTTACGGTAAGGGTAAGGGTACTGGTAGAAGTATGTGTTAGAGTACGGCTTATGGTAAGGGTACAAATAGCTCCCCCCCCAGAGACAGGACCCAAAGGTGTACAACCAGTTCCCAACACCCCTGAGACACAGGCCCCAACCCCCCCCCCAGACACAGCGACCCAAATTCTACAAGCAGCTCCCAACCCCTGTCAGGCAGGCCCCCTACCCTATACAAGCAGCTCCCAATCCTCCCCCCCCCCCCCCCCGAGGGAGGCCTTCAAGGCCCCCACAAACACAGGCCCCTACAGTGTACAGGCAGCTCCCAGCCACCCCCAGATGCTGGCCCCAAAGTTGTACAAACAGCTCCCAGCCACCCTGCAGAAACAGATTCCTACATTGTACAAGCAGTTCCCAGCCCGCTAGACACAGGCCCTGACCCCCCACAGATGCAGGCCCCAAAGGTGTAAAAGCAGCTCCCACCCCTCCCCCAGACGCAGGTCCCAAGCCCCCCCCCCAAACACAGGCCCCTACAACCAGCACCCAACCCCCTACCCCCGATGCCAGGCCCAAAGGTGTAGAAGCAGCTCCAAACCTCCTCCCTCAACCCAGGCTCCAACAGTGTACAAGCACCTCCCAACCAACCCTCCCCTTCCCCCCCCCCCGACACAGGCTCCAAAGGAATACAAAGAGCTCCCACCCCTCCCCCAGATGCAGGTCTCAACCCCCCCGCCCCCAGAAGCAGGCCCCAAAGGTGTAGAGTCAGCTCCCAACCCCCTCAATGCTGGCCCCTAGGGTCTACAAGCAGCTCCCCCCTTGCCCCCAGATACTGGCCCCCAGACACAGACCCCAAAAGCCTAATCACAGGCCCTGAACTCTAGAGGCAGGCTCCAAAACCCAGGACAAAGCCCCAGTGGTTCAAGACAGGGCCCAAATCCCAGACACAGGCCCCAAACGCTAAACATATACCAAAAAAAGTATTAGTGCTGGTGCCAAATGTTACAGACAGGCCCAAAAGCCCGAGATGCTCAAGGCTGAGACGTAACTTGGCTTTCTGAATTACTGGAAAGCAGCTTTCATTCTCAGATAATTGTGTGCAGGCTGATTAAGGAGCTATTGGGGAGGCAAGGACAATCCCCAGACAAGAACTGTATATCTCGAAACAAGATACTGGAACTCATGATAAGGAAGCGGCAGGCAGACAGAGAAACGAATGTAAGGACTATAACTCTCGAAACTGGACATTGGAATTCATTATAAAGATACAACAAACGGGAGAATTGGCAACAACCAGCTCTTGCAATTAAGAAACATGCCAATTCAGCAGATTCCTGACCAAAGGTGAAAAGTACACTGTGAGGAAGACTCGGGGTCTTCCTCCCAAAGACCCCTGCCCACGTCCCAAAGACCCCTGCCCACAATTCTTGGAAGGCTCTGCGCAGGCGCAAGGTGCCAAAAGGCTAATTAGCATGAGAAGCGAGGGAAGGCGGGGATAGGTAATGCATATGTATAGGTGCTTGTAGAATATTGATAGATTGATTGTATAAATTCAAGACTGCTTTCTGCTTTGGGTATGCACGATAGGTGGAGAGATCCCCCGTGCATCCAGCGCTGCAATAAAGAATATACCACTTAAAGGAATTTTGGCTTCGATCTTTGAATCAATTTGGCGACCCAGATGGGACAACCTCTCTGCCGGACTGCAGGACCTGCTGGGAACAGGACTCCCTAGGGTACCCCCGGGATTTCCCGGAGGGACTCCTCGACTCACCGGATCACTGCGGAGGCAGACAAGGACCCCATCATTGTAAGTGAGTATATTCTTTATTCTGGTTTGGTTTTCTGGTAGACCGGTCATCTGGAACTGTCTGTAAGTCAGAAGGTGATCTTCTGCGAGGCAGTGTTTGGTATATACTTTGTGGTTAGCACCATAAGTACATGTTTGGGGACCTTAAGGAAGGAGCTCGCTTTAAGGTCCATCTGGAATTGTGTTGTCTATTTCGGTTTTCTGACTCATGGAGTATGGTATTTAACTCTGGTTCTTGTTACTGCGATTTTGGCTATTTTCCTGGTGGTAATAGTAGGTTCGTGGCATTGTTATAAGAAAGATATCGTTACGGTGTTACACAGTTCGGTTTTCTGACTTATCGCATGTGGAATTTGACTCTGACTATTGTTACTGTGATTTTGGCAATATTGCTGGTAATAGTAGTTTTGTGGCATCGCTACTGAAAGATATTGCGTGCCCGTATTTTTGTGAGTGATACGTTTTGTGATACGCTTTTGTAAGTAACATGTGTATTCTGAAAGTGTAAACTGGAAACTGGGGGGGCAAACAAACAGTGAAATTTTAAAGAAAAGTGTGTTAGGATGTGTTTTAAGTCACTGGAAGGATATTGGAGGATCTGCCGGTGGAAGTGTGAACAGGAAAACATTGATAAAATATCGTAATCAGTGGTGGCCACTTTATAAGCTGGAATGTGGAGAAAAGTGGCCCCTAAATGGAACTTTAAACTATAATATTTTGCTACAGTTAATGTTGTTTTTTGAGAAGCAGAACAGGATGAAATGTTGTATACTGATGTTTCAGCATCTTGGTGGGAAAAGGTACGGAATTAAGTTGGCCCCTGACCGAACCTTTGATGTTGGCATTAGAGAAGTACAGGCTGGAGAAAGATAAAGGAAGTGTTAAAAGGGTTGTTGAAAGTGTTAAAGGTGTTTGAAGTTGAATGAGCAGGGAAAGAGGATGTAGGAATGTTAATAGTTCTGCCTCTGCCCGAGGCAGAGATCTTAAAATCATGGGTGTTAGCCCTTTAGGGCAAAGGGACCATGATCGGTCCGAGAGAGTTGTCACAGAAACAGAAAAGAGGTCAACTCTTAAAACAACCTGAGTTCATGTGCGAGCTCAGATTGCTGATGGGACCGTTCAGGGAACTGTGGACAATTGCATTCCCCTGACCGACCCCCACTAAGACCCGAATCATCCTGAAAATTATGAGCGGTTAAGTAAATACTAAAACCTGGATGAATTGGGAATTGAGAATATGCTTCCAACAAGGTCTAAAAGAAAGCCCTATGGAATTTTTGGACCAACTCTGAAATGTAATGAAAATAAATGAATAAATAAATAAATAAATAAATAAAACAAAACGGTTTGGACCTGGCTTTGGAGGACAAATTGACTAGCCTTTTCCTAGGGTAATCAACCCCTGATTTCAACAGGAATAACGGGGACCTGGGGAATCTACCCTAGCGGATCCTCCACTGGTTATAATGAAGCTAGGGGAGGAATGGAAGTGAAATTTCTTATTGCTATGGGGCAACGTATTCAGTTCTAAATCAAGCATTAATGCCTTCACAGAATTATTATGTTAGGGTAAAAGGTGTGTCGTGGTTTAACCCGGCCGGCAGCTAAACACCACGCAGCTGTTCGCTCCCCCTCCCCCTCCCTCTCTGGGACGGGGGAGAGAAATGGAAAGTGAAGCCTGTGAGTTGAGATAAAGACAGTTTAATAAGACAAAATAATAATAATAATAATAATAATAATAATAATAATAATAATAATAATAATACAATGATGATAATAGTACCACTACTAATAATGTGTACAAACAAGTGATGCACAATGCAATTGCTCACCACCCGCTGACCGATGCCCAGCCTAACCCCGAGCAGTCCGGCCCCCTCCCCCTGGCTAGCCACCCCTATGTATTGTTTAGCCTGACGTCAGATGCTATGGAATACCCCTTTGGCTAGTTTGGGTCACCTGTCCTGGGTCTGTCCCCTCCCAGCTCTTACTGCACCCCCAGCCTGCCTGTTGGCAGGACAGAGCAAGAAGCTGAGATGTCCTTGGCTTGCTATAAGCATTGCTCTGCAACAATTGAAACATCGGGGTGTTATCAGCACTCTTCTCATCCTAAGCCAAAACATAGCATTCTCCCAGCTACTAGGAAGAAAATTAACTCTGTTCTAACTGAAACCAGGACAAGGTGTAACCGAAAAGGCTTATTTTTGTGAACCTTTGAAGTACAAGTTAGGGAAACAATGGGGCATACACAGATTTTTATCTATGCCTAGCTCCTCATGGGCACTCTTAGGTAGAGATTTATTAGAGCAAGTAGGAGCAGAAATTGTCTTTGAAAAGGGGAAAATGGAATTAAGAACAGGAGAAGAACAACTAATAAATGTGTTAAGCTTGGCACTAATACAAACTGACCCTAAAAGTGAAATACCTTTAGAGATCACAGATCAAGTATGTCCAGGAGTTTGGGCTACCGAAGTCCCTGGAAGAGCTAAAAATGTGACCTTAATAATTATTAAATTAAAGCCAGGAGAGAAACCCGTTAAGGTTAAGTAATATCCTTTGAGGATAGAAGATAGGAAAGGAATTAAAGAGATAATTGATCAATTTTTACAGTATGGATTATTGATTGAATGCGAATCAGAATACAATGCACCCATATTGCCAATTAAAAAGGCAGATGAAAAAGCTATAGGCTAGTTCCGGATTTGAGGGCCATAAATAAAATCACTGAGGATATACATCCAGTAGTGGCAAACCCTTATACTTTGCTGACTAAATTAAAGAATAGTCAAGTCTGGTTTACCGTACTGGATTTAAAAGATGCCTTCTTCTGCCTAGGCTTAGCCACAGAAAGCCAAAACCTATTCGCCTTTGAATGGGAAAATCCCGATTCAGGCAGAAAGACGCAGCTTATGTGGACATTACTACCTCAAGGATTCAAGAATAGCCCCACTATTTTTGGAAACCAATTAGCAAGGGAACTCGAAACATGGATACCTCCGGACACTGAAGGTGCTTTGTTACAATATGTAGATGATCTCTTAATAGCTACCGAGACTAAAGGGAGTTGGATTCAATGGACTATAAGTCGTCTTAATTTTCTGGGTTTAAATGGATATCAAGTCTCTTGACAGAAAGTCCAGCTGGCTCAACAAAGTGTGACCTATCTGGGATTTGACATTTCGGAAGGACAACGAGAACTAGGAACTGAACATAAGGAAGTCATTTGCCGGACTCCAGAACCTCAAATGGTAAAGGAGCTACAAACCTTTTTAGGAATGACAGGTTGGTGTCGCCTTTGGATTTATAATTATGGACTATTGGTAAAGCCTCTATGTGAATTGATAAAGATTAACCAGTCAAAGTTAGTCTGGACTGGAGAAGCACAAAAAGTCTTTAAACAACTTAAACAAGAATTGATGATTTTGAAATATCAAGCAATATTGGTAGAACAGGACGACGTGGAAATTGTGATAATTCATATTGTGAATCTAGCCTCTTTTCTTAGTGATGCTCCGGCACAAGCTGTGATTCACGATTGTTTAGAAACTCTAGAGACTGTGTATTCCAGCCGACCAGACCTTAAGGAGGAGCCCATGGAAGATGCGGAAGACACTTGGTTCACGGATGGGAGCAGTTTTGTTACGCAAAGACAACGTAAAGCTGGATATGCTATAACAACTACTCAGCAGGTAATCGAGTCTAAGCCTTTACCCCCTGGAACATCAGCTCAAAAGGCGGAGATAGTTGCTCTCACGAGAGCATTGGAACTGGCAGCGGGAAAAAGGGTAAATATTTGGACAGATTCTAAATATACATTCGGCGTGGTACATGCTCATGGAGCAATTTGGAAAGAACATGGATTGCTGACCGCTCAGTGAAAACACAAAGTATGCTGAAGAAATTTTAAAATTGTTAGAGGCTGTAAAACAACCAGAAAAGGTAGCTATCATGCATTGTCAGGGACACCAAAAGGGGAACACCGATTTTGAAATTGGAAAATCGATTGGCAGAGGCTAAGCAGGCAGCTGAAATAACTGAGGTGAAGGCATTGTCTTTGATACCAGACGGTAAAATCCAAACTATATCCAAATTATACAAAAGAAGACTTAAAATTAATTGAAGATTTGAAAGGTAAAATGAAACCAGATGGATGAGTATATTTAAAAGATAACCCCATAGTAATACCCTCTAGTTTGACATGGCCCATAGTTCTTACAGAACACAATAAAACGCATTGGGGAGCTGGCACACTGCATAAGAGCCTGAGTCAGACATTAGTGGGACGATATGATAAAACAAGTAACTCAACAATGTAGCATTTGCTTACACAACACCAAGGATAGAATAAAATTTGGAATAATCGGTAAAGGAAATTATTCGGGGCAACAGTGGCAAATTGATTTTTCAGAACTCCCTAGAAAAGGGGGGTATCATTATTTACTGGTTCTGACTGACACGTTTTCAGGAAGGCCTGAAGCCTTTCCCTGTCGAACAAACAAAGCAAGAGAAGTGGTTAAAGTCTTGTTAAAGGAAATAATACCATGCTTTGGGATTCTAGTAGCAATGTCTTCTGATAGAGTTTCACATTTTTGTGCACAAGTGGTAGAACAGATAAGTAAGATTCTAAAGATAGATTGGCAACTGCATACTCCTTATAGACCACAGGCAAGTGGACAGGTAGAAAAAATGAACCATTTAATTAAACAATAAATAGCTAAAATTGGATAAGAAGCTAATTTGTCATGGCCTCAATCCCTCCCTTTAGCATTACTTGGAATTAGAGTTAAACCTAGAATAAAAGGGAATTTGAGTCCCTTCAAAATCTTATATGGAAGGCCATAGCAATTTCTATTTAGTGGAGAGGACCTAACGCAGTTAGGATCAGAATATTTATATGCTTATATAACTGAACTTCAGAAACAATTAAATAAAGTACATAAATTTGTTTTAGGGACCAGGGCTACAGGGTTGGATCAACCAATCCACCCCTTTAAGCTCGGGGATTATATATATATAAAGACTTTTTCAGGACAACCCGTGCAGGAAAAATGGAAGGAAAGTGGATGGGACCATACCAAGTATTACTGACAACACACACCGCCATTAAGATTAAGAAGCAAGCAGCTTGGATCCACAATTCAAGGGTGAAGAAGGCCCCGGCGAGGATATGGACCACCACTCCAATTGGACCAACAAAATTACGGTTTTCCAGATCCTAATGATTGCAGGGGTGCGCTTCTCGGATTTGGGGTGGGCAACTTGGGATGAGAACTTACACCTGACCTTAATACAAACAATTTCTCAAGTAACTAATAAGACGAACTGTTGGGTATGCACCCATCTGCCACAGCATGGGAATAAGGGTGTATCGTAACCCTTACCCTAAACCTAACCCTAACCCTTACCCCAACCCTTACCCTGACCCTTACATTAACCCTAACCCTGACCCTAACCCTAACCCTGACCCTAACCCTAACCCTAACCCTAACCCTAACCCTAACCTAACCCTAACCCTAACCCTAACCCTAACCCAAACCCTTACTCTAACCCTAAGCCTTAACCTAAACCTTACACTTAATCTTAATTTTAACCTTACCCTTAAACTAATACATACCCTTACGTTTCCCTCATCATAACCCTAAAATTAACCGTAACCATTACCCTAACACTTATCCTTACCTAACCCTAACTCTTACTCTAACTTTTACCCTGAGCCAGAACCTTAGACTTCCCATTCCCCTTCCCCTTACTAATACCCTTACCCTAACCCTTACCCTTACAGTTACTGTTACCATTAACCTTACCCTTACCCTAACAATTACCCTTACCCTATCCCTTACACTTATCCTTATCCATACAACTTACGCTTACCCTAACACTTAACCTTAACCTAACCCTAACCCTAAACCTTACCTAAACCAATACCCTGACTCTTACATTAACCCTTACCCTAAAACTTACACTTAACCTTAACCTTACCCTTAACCTTAACCTAATACTTACCCTTACTTTTCCCTCACCCTAACCCTAAAATTAACCCTAACCATTACCCCAACACTTACCCTTACCCTAACCCTTACGCTTACCATAACCCATACTCTAACACATACTTCTACCCGTACCCGTACCCTTACAGTAACCCTTACCCTTACCGTAACCCTTACCCTTACCGTTACCGTGGCCCTTACCCTTACCCTTACCCTTACCCTTACCCTTACCCTTACCCTTACCCTTACCCTTACCCTTACCCTTACCCTTACCCTTACCCTTACCCTTTCCCTTACCCTTACCCTTACCCTATACCTTACCCTTAACCTAACCCTAAACCCTACCCTTATCCTAACACTTACCCTTACCGTAAACCTTACCCTTTCTGCTACACTTACCCTTAGCCTAAATCTAAACCTTACACTTACCCTTAGCCTAACCCTCACCCTTACCCTTACCTATACCCTTATTCTTACCCTTTCCCTAACCCTTACCTTTACACTTACAGTTACCATTAACCTTACCCTTACCCTAACACTTATCCTTAACTTAACCCTTACCCTAAACCTTACCCCAACCCTTACCCTGACCCTTACATTAACCCTAACCCTTACCCTAAACCTTACACTTACTCTTAACCTTAACCTTACCCTTAATATTAACCTAATACTTACGCATACGTTTTCCTGACTTTAACCCTAAAACTAACCCTAACCATTACCCTAACACTTAACCTTACCCTTACCCTAACCCTTACTCTAACCCTTACCCTGACCTGTACCCTTACACTTACCCTTACCCTTATACTTACCCTAATTCTTACCCATACCATAACCCATACCCTAACACATATTTGTACCCTTAACCTTACCGTTACCCTTAACCTTACCCTTACATTTACTCTATCCGTTACCCTTACGCTTACCCTTAATATAAACCTTACCCTTGACCTTACCCTTACCATAAGCCATACAACAACACTTACATGTACACTTACGCTTGCACTTACCCTAGCAATTACTCGTACAATTACCCTTAACCTTACTATTAAGCTAACCCTAAACCTTACCCTTATCCTAACACTTACCCTTATCCTAAACCTTACCCTTTCTGCTACACTTACCCTTTGCCTAATTCTAAATCTTACCCTAACCCTCACCCTCACCTAAATTTAACCATTACCCTAACCCTCGCCCTTACCCTTACCATTATACTTACTTTTACCCTTAACCTAACCCTTACCCCAACCCTTACCCTGACCCTTACATTAACCCTAACCCTTACCCTAACCCTAACCCTTACTCTAACCCTAACCCTTAACCTAAACATTACACTTAATCTTAACTTTAACCTCACCCTTAAACTAATACATACCCTTACGTTTCCCTCACCATAACCCTAAAATTAACCGTAACCATTACCCTAACACTTATCCTTACCGAACCCTAACCCTAACCCTTACTCTAACTTTTACCCTGACCCGGACCCTTAGAATTCCCATTCCCCTTACCCTTACGCTTATTCTTCCCCTTACCCTAACCCTTACCCTTACACTTACGGTTACCATTAACCTTACCCTTACCCTAACACTTACCCTTACCCTATCCCTTCCACTTATCCTTATCCATACAACTTTCGCTTACCCTAACACTTAACCTTAACCTAACCCTAAGCCTAAACCTTACCTAAACCCTTACCCTGACCCTTACATTAACCCTTACCCTAAAACTTACACTTAACCTTAACCTTACCCTTAACCTTAACCTAATACATACCCTTACTTTTCCCTCACCCTAACCCTAAAATTAACCCTAACCATTACCCCAACACTTACCCTTACCCTAACCCTTACCCTTACCATAACCCATACTCTACCACATACTTCTACCCGTACCCTTACCATTACCGTAACCCTTACCCTTACCCTTACCATTACCGGATCCCATACCCTTAACCTAACCCTAAACTTTACCCTTATCCTAACACTTACCCTTACCGTAAACCTTACCCTTTCTGCTACATTTACCCTTAGCCTAAATCTAAACCTTACACATACACTTAGCCTAACCCTCCCCCTTACCATTACCCATACCCTTATTCTTACCCTTACCCTAACCCTTACCTTTACACTTACGGTTACCATTAACCTTACCCTTACCCTAACACTTATCCTTAACCTAACCCTTACCCTAAACCTTACCCCAACCCTTACCCTGACCCTTACATTAACCCTAACCCTTACCCTAAACCTTACACTTACTCTTAACCTTAACCTTACCCTTAACTTTAACCTAATACTTACGCATACGTTTTCCTGACTTTAACCCTAAAACTAACCCTAATCATTACCCTAACACTTACCCTTACCCTAAGCCTTACGCTTACCATAACCCATATTCTAACACATACTTCTACCAGTACCCTTACCCTTACCGTAACCCTTACCCTTACCCTTACCCTATCCCTTACCCTTAACCTAACCCTAAACCCTACCCTTATCCTAACACTTACCCTTACCGTAAACCTTACCCTTTCTGCTACACTTACCCTTAGCCTAAATCTAAACCTTACACTTACCCTTAGCCTAACCCTCACCCTTACCCTTACCCATACCCTTATTCTTACCCTTACCCTAACCCTTACCTTTACACTTACAGTTACCATTAACCTTACCCTTACCCTAACACTTATCCTTAACTTAACCCTTACCCTAAACCTTACCCCAACCCTTACCCTGACCCTTACATTAACCCTAACCCTTACCCTAAACCTTACACTTACTCTTAACCTTTACCTTAGCTGTAATCTAATACTTACCCTTATGTTTCCCTCACCCTAACCCTAAAATTAACCCTAACCATTACCCTAACACTTACCCTTACCCTAACCCTTACTCTAACCCTTACAATGAACCATACGCTTACACATACCCTTACCCTTACTCTTACTTTACCCTTACCCTTACCATTGCCCATACTCTAACAAATACTTCTACCCTTAACCTTACTGTTACCCTTACCCTAACTATATTTGTTACTCTTACGCTTATCCTTAACATAAAACTTACTCTTAACCTTACCCTTACCATAAGCCATAGAACAACACTTACATGTTCACTTACGTTTCCACTTACCCTAGCAACTACTCGTACAATTAACCTTACCCTTACCCTTACCAAACCATTACCCTTACCCTTAACCTAATCCTCAACCTTACACTTATCCTAGCACTTACCCTTACCGCAATCCTTACCCTTTCTGCTACACTTACTCTTTCCCTAATTCTAAACCTTACCCTAACACTCACCCTTACCCTTATCATAATTCTTACATTAACCCTTACCGTAAACCTTACCCCAACCTTTACCCTGACCCTTACATTAACGCTAACCCTTACCCTAAACCTTACACTTACTCTTAACTTTAACCTTACTCTTAACATTAACCTAATAATTACGCATACGTTTTCCTGACTTTAACCCTTAAATTTACCCTAACCATTACCCTAACACTTAACCTTAACCTAACCCTAAAATTACTCGTAAAATTACCCTTACCCTTACCCTTAACCTAAGCCTAAACCTTACAGTAAACCTTACCCTTTCTGCTACACTTACCTTTAGCCTAAATCTAAACCTTACAGTTACCCCTACTGTAACCCTCACCCTTATCATTACCAATACCCTTACTCTTACCCTTACCCTAACCCTTCTCCTTACACTTACTGTTTCCTTTAACATTACCCTTACCCTAACATTTACACTTATCCTTATCCATGCCCTTACCCTTACCCTAATCTTTACCCTTAACCTAACCCTAACCCTAAACCTTATCCCAGCCTTTACCCTGACCCTTACATTAACCCTAACCCTTACCCTAAAGCTTACACTTACTCTTAACCTTAACCTTACCCTTAACCATTACCCTAACACTTACCCTTACCCTAAACCTAACCGTAACTCTAACCCTTACTCTAACCCTTACCCTGACCCGTACCCTTACACTTATCCTTACCATAAGCCTTTCCCTTACCATGACCCATACCCTAAAACGTACTTGTAGCCTTAACCTTACCGTTCCCCTTACCCTTACCTTTACTGTCTCTGTTACCCTTACACTTACACTTAACATAAACCTTAACCTTAACCTTATCATAAGGCATACAACAACTCTTACATGTACACTTACGCTTGCACTTACCCTAGCAATTACTCGTACAATTACTCTTAACCTTACTATTAAGCTAACCCTAAACCTTACCCTTACTCTATCCGTTACCCTTACACTTACACTTAACATAAACCTTAACCTTAACCTAACCCTTATTATAAGCCATACAACAACACTTACATGTACACTTACGCTTGCACTTACCCTAGCAATTACTCGTACAATTACCCTTAACCTTACTATTAAGCTAACCCTAAACCTTACCCTTATCCTAACACTTACCCTTATCCTAAACCTTACCCTTTCTGCTACACTTACCCTTTGCCTAATTCTAAACCTTACCCGAACCCTCACCCTTACCTAAATCTAACTAAAATCTAACCATTACCCTAACCCCTCACCCTTACAATATACATATTTTTACCCTTTACCTAAACCTTTACCCCAACCCTTACCTTGACCCTTACATTAACCCTAATCCTTACACTAAACCTTATACTTACTCTTAACCTTAAACTTAGCTGTAACCTAATACTTACTCTTAGGTTTCCCTCACCCTAACCCTAAAACTAACCGTAACCATTACCCTAACACTTAACGTTACCCTAACAATTACTCAAACCCTTACAATGAACCTTACTTTTACACATACCCTTACACTTACCCTTACTCTTAAACTTACACTAACCCTTACCCTTAACTAAATCTAACCCTTACACTAAACATCATCCTTACCCTTACCATTATCCCTTCTCTTACCCTTATCCTAAACATTTCCCAAACCCTTACCCTTACATTATACCTAACCCTTACCATAACTCTTAACCTTATCCTTAAACTTAACCTAATACTTACCCTTCCGTTTCCCTCACCCTAAACCTAAAATTAACCCTAACCATTACCCTAACACTTACCCTTACCCTAACCCTTACTCTAACCCTTACAATGACCCATACACTTACCCTTACCCTTACTCTTACCCTTAACCTACCCCTTACCATAGCTCATACCCTAACACATAGTTCTACTTTTAACCTTACTGTTACCCTTACCCTTCCTCTAACTGTTACTCTTACACTTATCCTTAACATAAAACTTACTCTTAACCTTACCCTTACCGTAAGCCATAGAACAACACTTACATGTTCACTTACGTTTCCACTTACCCTAGCAACTACTCGTACAATTAACCTTACCCTTACCGTTACCAAACCATTACCCTTACCCTTAACCTAACCCTCAACCGTACCCTTATCCTAACACTTACCCTTACCTAATCCTTACCCTTTCTGCTACACTTACCCTTTGCCTAATTCTAAACCTTACCATAAACCTCACCCTTACCCTTATCATTATGCTTACTTTAACCCTTACCCTAAAACTTACCCAACCCTTACCCTGACCCTTACATTGACCCTAACCCTTACCCTAAACCTAACACTTACTCTTAACCTTAACCTTACCCTTAACATTAACCTAGTACTTATGCATACGTTTTCCTGACTTTAACCCTAAAACTAACCCTAACCATTACCCTAACACTTAAGCTTACCCTAACCCTAACCCTAACCCTTACTCTAACCCTTACCCTGAACTTAAGTGTAAGTGTTAGGATAACGTTAACCTTAAGGGTGACCCTTAAGCTTATCCTTAATGTTTATGGTTAGGTTAAGGGTAATTGTACGAGTAATTGCTAGGGTAAGTGTAAGTGTAAGTGTACATGTAAGTGTTGATGTATGGCTTATGGTAAGGGTAAGGTAAAGGGTAAGGTTTATGTTAAGGGAAAGCGTAAAAGTAACGGATAGAATAAGGGTAAGTGTAACGGTTAAGTGTTAGGGTAATGGTTAGGGTTAATTTTAGGATTAGGGTGAGAAAAATGTAAGGTTAAGTACTAGCTTAAGGTTAAGGTTAAGGTTAAGGTTAAGAGTAAGTGTAAGGTTTAGGTTAAGGGTAAGGCTTAATGTAAAGTTCAGGGAAAGGTTTGGGGTAAGGTTTAGGGTTAGGTTCAGCTTAAGGGGAAGGGTTGGTGTAAGGTTAAGGGTATGGATAAGGATAAGTGTAAGGGATAGGGTAAGGGTAAGGGTTAGTGTAAGGGTAAGATTAATGGTAAGGTTTATGTTAAGGGTAAGCGTAAGGGTATCGGATAGAGTAAGGTTAAGGGTACAAATATGTGTTAGGGTATGGGTTATGGTATGTGTAAGAGTTAGGGTAATGTAAGGGTAAGGGTGAGTGTAAGGGTATGGGTCAGGGTAAGGGTTAGAGTAAGGGTTAGGGTTAGGGTAAGGGTAAGTGTTAGAATAATGGTTAGGGTTAATTTTAGGGTTAGGGTGAGGGAAACGTAAGGGTAAGTATTGGGTTAAGGTAAGGGTAAGTGTAAGGTTTAGATTTAGGCTAATGGTAAATGTAGCAGAAAGGGTAAGGTTTACGATAAGGGTAAGTGTTAGGGTAAGGGTAAGGTTTAGGGTAACATAAAGGGTAAAGATTACGGTAAGGGTAAGGGTACGGGTAGAAGAATTTGTTAGAATATGGCTTATGGTAAGGGTAAGGTTTAGGGTAAGAGTAAGTGTAAGTGTATGTGTAAGGGTACGCGTCATTGTAAGGGTTAGAGTAAGGATAGGTGTTAGGGTAATGGTTAGGGTTAATTTTAGGGTTAGGGTGAGGGAAACGGAAGGGTAAGTATTAGGTTAAGGTTAAGGGTAAGGATAAGGTTAAGTGTAAGTTTTAGGGTAAGGGTAAGGGTTAATGTAAGGGTCAGGGTAAGGGTTAAGGTAAGGTTTAGGGTTAGAGTTAGGTTAAGGTTAAGTTTTAGGGTAAGGGTAAGTTGTATGTATAAGGATAAGTGTAAGGGTAAGTGTTAGGGTAAGTGTAAGGATAAGGATAAGTGTACAAGTCAGGGTAAGGTTTAGAGTTAGGATTAGGGTTTGGGTTAGGGTAAGGTTAAGTGTTAGGGTAATGGTTAGGGTTAGTTTTAGGGTTAAAGTCAGGAAAACGTATGCGTAAGTATTAGGTTAATATTAAGGGTAAGGTTAAGGTTAAGAGTAAGTGTAAGGTTTAGGGTAAGGGTTAGGGTTAATGTAAGGGTGAGGGTAAGGGTTGGGGTAAGGTTTAGGGTAAGGGTTAGGTTAAGGATAAGTGTTAGGGTAAGGGTAAGGTTAATGGTAACCGTAAGTGTAAAGGTAAGGGTTATGGTAAGGGTAAGAATAAGGGTATAGGTAATGGTAAGGGTGAGGGTTAGGCTAAGGGTAAGTTTAAAGTTTAGATTTAGGCTAAGGGTAAGGGTAAGGTTTAGATTTGGGCTAAGCGTAAGTGTTAGGATAAGGGTAAGGTTTAGGGTTAGGTTAAGAGTATGGGATAGGGTAAAGGTAAGGGTAAGGATAAGGGTTACTGTAAGGGTAAGGGTTACAGTAATGGTAAGGGTAAGGGTAGAAGTATGTGTTAGAGTATGGGTTATGGTAAGGGTAAGGGTTAGGGTAAGGGTAAGTGTTGGGGTAATGGTTAGGGTTAATTTTAGGGTTAGGGTGAGGGAAAAGTAAGGGTAAGTATTAGGTTAAGGTTAAGGGTAAGGTTAAGGTTAAGTGTAAGTTTTAGGGTAAGGGTTAATGTAAGGGTCAGGGTAAGGGTTCAGGTAAGTTTTAGGGTTAGGGTTAGGTTAAGGTTAAGTGTTAGGGTAAGCGTAAGTTGTATGGATAAGGATAAGTGTAAGGGATAGGGTAAGGGTAAGTGTTAGGGTAAGGGTAAGGTTAATGGTAACCGTAACTGTAAGGGTAAGGGTTAGGGTAAGGGGAAGAGTAAGGGTAAGGGGAAGGGGAAGTCTAAGGGTCCGGGTCAGGGTAAAAGTTAGAGTAAGGGTTAGAGTAAGGGTTAGGTAAGGATAAGTGTTAGGGTAATGGTTACGGTTAGTTTTAGGGTTATGGTGAGGGAAACGTAAGGGTATGTATTAGTTTAAGGGTAAGGTTAAAGTTAAGATTAAGTGTAAGGTTTAGGTTAAGGCTTAGGGTTAGAGTAAGGGTTAGGGTTAGGGTTAGGGTCAGGGTTAGGGTTAATGTAAGGGTCAGGGTAAGGGTTGGGGTAAGGTTTAGGTTAAGGGTAAAAGTAAGTATAATGGTAAGGGTAAGGGCGAGGGTTAGCGTAATGGTTAGATTTAGGTGAGGGTGAGGGTGAGGGTTAGGGTAAGATTTAGAATTAGGCAAAGGGTAAGTGTAGCAGAAAGGGTAAGGTTTAGGATAAGGGTAAGTGTTAGGATAAGGGTAAGGTTCAGGGTTAGCTTAATAGTAAGGTTAGGGGTAATTGTACGAGTAATTGCTAGGGTAAGTGCAAGCGTAAGTGTACATGTAAGTGCTGTTGTACGGCTTGTGATAAGGGTTAGGTTAAGGTAAAAGTTTATGTTAAGTGTAAGTGTAAGGGTAACGGAGACAGTAAAGGTAAGGGTAAGGGGAACGGTTAGGTTAAGGCTACAAGTACGTGTTAGGGTATGGATTATGGTAAGGGTAAGGGTTAGGGTAAGGGTAAGTGTTAGGGTAATGGTTAGAGTTAATTTTAGGGTTAGGGTGAGGGAAACGTAAGGGTAAGTATTAGGGTAATGTTAAGGGTAAGGTTACGGTTAAGAGTAAGTGTAAGTTTTAGGGTAAGGGTTAGGGTTAATGTAAGGGTCAGGGTAAGGGCTGGGGTAAGGTTTAGGGTTAGGGTTAGGTTAAGGGTAATCATTAGGGTAAGGGTAAGGGTATGAATAAGGATAAGTGTAAGTGTTAGGGTAAGGGTAATGTTAAAGGAAACAGTAAGTGTAAGGAGAAGGGTTAGGGTAAGGGTAAGAGTAAGGATATTGGTAATGATAAGGGTGAGGGTTACAGTAAGGGTAAGTGTAAGGTTTAGATTTAGGCTAAGGGTAAGTGTAGCAGAAAGGGTAAGGTTTACTGTAAGGTTTAAGGTTTCGGCTTAGGTTAAGGGTAAGGGTAAGGGTAAGGGTAATTGTACGAGGAATTGCTAGGGTAAGTGTAAGCATAAGTGCACATGTAAGTGTTGTTGTATGGCTTATGGTAAGGGTAAGGTCAAGGGTAAGGTTCATGTTAAGGGTAAGCGTAAGGGTAACGGATAGAGTAAGGGTAAGGGTAAGGGTAAGGTTAAGGGTAACGGTAAGGTTAAGGGTACAAATATGTGTTAGGGTATGGGTTATGGTATGGGTAAGAATTAGGGTAAGTATAAGGGTAAGGGTAAGTGTAAGGGTACAGGTCAGGATAACGGTTAGAGTAAGGGTTAGGGTTAGGGTTAGGGTAAGGTTAAGTGTTAGGGTAACGGTTAGGGTTAGTTTTAGGGTTAAAGTCAGGAAAACGTATGCGTAAGTATTAGGTTAATGTTAAGGGTAAGGTTAAGGTTAAGAGTAAGTGTAAGGTTTAGGGTAAGGGTTAGGGTTAATGTAAGGGTCAGGGTAAGGGTTGGGGTAAGGTTTAGGGTAAGGGTTAGGTTAAGGATAAGTGTTAGTGTAAGAGTAAGGTTAATGGTAACCGTAAGTGTAAAGGTAAGGGTTAGGGAAAGGGTAAGAATAAGGGTATGGGTAATGGTAAGGGGGAGGGTTAGGCTAAGGGTAAGTGTAAGGTTTAGATTTAGGCTAAGGGTAAGTGTAGCAGAAAGGGTAAGTTTTACGGTAAGGGTAAGTGTTAGGATAAGGGTAAGGTTTAAGGTTAGGTTAAGGGTAAGGTATAGGGTAAGGGTAAGAGTAAGGGTAAGGGTAAGGGTAAGGGCAACGGTAACGGTAACAGTAAGGGTAAGTGTTACGGTAAAGGTAAGGGTTACCGTAAGGGTATGGGTACGGGTAGAAGTATGTGTTAGAGTATGGGTTATGGTAAGGGTAAGGGTTAGGGTAAGGGTAAGTGTTGGAGTAATGGTTAGGGTTAATTTTAGGGTTAGGGTGAGGGAAACGTAAGGGTAAATATTAGGTTAAGGTTAAGGGTAAAGTTAAGGTTAAGTGTAAGTTTTAGGGTAAGGGTTAATGTAAGGGTCAGGGTAAGAGTTCAGGTAAGGTTTAGGGTTAGGTTAAGGTTAAGTGTTAGGGTAAGTGTAAGTTGTATGGATAAGGATAAGTGTAAGGGATAGGGTAAGGGTAAGTGTTAGGGTAAAGGTAAGGTTAATGGTAACCGTAAGTGTTAGGGTAAGGGTAAGAGTAAGGGTAAGGGTAAGTGTTAGGGTAAGGGTACAGGTCAGGATAAGTGTTAGAGTAAGGGTTAGGGTTAGGGTTAAGGTTAGGTAAGGATAAGTGTTAGGGTAATGGTTACGGTTAATTTTAGGGTTATGGTGAGGGAAACATAAGGGTATGTATTAGTTTAAGGGTAAGGTTAAAGTTAAGATTAAGTGTAAGGTTTAGGTTAAGGGTTAGGGTTAGAGTAAGGGTTAGGGTTAGGGTTAGGGTTAGGGCTAGGGTTAGGTTTAGGGTTAGCGTTAGGGTTAGGGTTAGGGTTAGGGTTAGGGTTAGGGTTAGGGTTAGGGTTAGGGTTAGGGTAAGGGTTAGGGATAATGTACGGGTCAGGGTAAGGTTTGGGGTAAGGTTTAGGTTAAGGGTAAAAGTAAGTATAATGGTAAGGGTAAGATTGAAGGTTAGGGTAATGGTTAGATTTAGGTAAGGGTGAGGGTTAGGGTAAGGTTTAGAATTAGGCAAAGGGTAAGTGTAGCAGAAAGGGTAAGGTTTAGGATAAGGGTAAGTGTTAGGGTAAGAGTAAGGTTTAGGGTTAGCTTAATAGTAAGGTTAGGGGTAATTGTACGAGTAATTGCTAGGGTAAGTACAAGCGTAAGTGTACATGTAAGTGTTGTTGTATGGCTTATGAGAAGGTTTAGGTTAAGGTTAAGGTTTATGTTAAGTGTAAGTGTAAGGGTAATGGAGACAGTAAAGGTAAGGGTAAGGGGAAAGGTTAGGTTAAGGCTACAAGTACGTGTTAGGGTATGGGTTATGGTAAGGGAAAGGCTTAGGGTAAGGATAAGTGTAAGGGTACGGGTCAGGGTAAGGGTTAGAGTAAGGGTTAGAATTACGGTTAGGTTTAGGGTAAGGGTAAGTGTTAGGGTAATGGTTAGGGTTAATTTTAGGACTTAGGGTGAGGGAAACGTAAGGGTAAGTGTTAGGATAATGGTTAAGGGTAAGGTTAAGGTTAAAAGTAAGTGTAAGGTTTAGGGTAAGGGTTAGGGTTAATGTAAGGGTCAGGGTAAAGGCTGGGATAAGGTTTAGGGTTAGGGTTAGGTTAAGGGTAAGGATTAGGGTAAGGGTAAGGGTATGGATAAGGATAAGTGTAAGTGTTAGAGTAAGGGTAATGTTAAAGGTAACAGTAAGTGTAAAGAGAAGGGTTAGGGTAAGGGTAAGAGTAAGGGTGTTGGTAATGATAAGGGTGAGGGTTACAGTAAGGGTAAGTGTAAGGTTTAGATTTAGGCTAAGGGTAAGTGTAGCAGAAAGGGTAAGGTTTACTGTAAGGTTTAAGGTTTCGGCTTAGGGTAAGGGTAAGGGTAAGGGTAAGGGTAAGGGTAATTGTACGAGTAATTGCTAGGGTAAGTGTAAGCGTAAGTGTACATGTAAGTGTTGTTGTATGGCTTATGGTAAGGGTAAGGTCAAGGGTAAGGTTTATGTTAAGGGTAAGCGTAAGGGTAACGGATAGAGTAAGGGTAAGGGTAAGGTTAAGGGTAACGGTAAGGTTAAGGGTACAAATATGTGTTAGGGTATGGGTTATGGATAGGGTTAGTTTTAGGGTTAAAGTCAGGAAAACTTATGCGTAAATATTAGGTTAATGTTAAGGGTAAGGTTAAGGTTAAGAGTAAGTGTAAGGTTTAGGGTAAGGGTTAGGGTTAATGTAAGGGTCAGGGTAAGGGTTGGGGTAAGGTTTAGGGTAAGGGTTAGGTTAAGGATAAGTGTTAGGGTAAGGGTAAGGTTAATGGTAACCGTAAGTGTAAAGGTAAGGGTTACGGTAAGGGTAAGAATAAGGGTATGGGTAATGGTAAGGGGGAGGGTTAGGCTAAGTGTATGTGTAAGGTTTAGATTTAGGCTAAGGGTAAATGTAGCAGAAAGGGTAAGGTTTACGGTAAGGGTAAGTGTTAGGATAAGGGTAAGGTTTAGGGTTAGGTTAAGGGTAAGGGATAGGGTAAGGGATTGGGTAAGGGTAAGGGTAAGGGATTGGGTAAGGGTAAGGGTAAGGGTAAGGGTAAGGGTAAGGGTAAGGGTAAGGGTAAGGGTAAGGGTAAGGGTAAGGGTAAGGGTGGAAGTATGTATTAGAGTATGAGTTATGGTAAGGGTAAGGGTTAGGGTAAGAGTAAGTGGAAGGGTATGTTTAAGTGTACGGGTCACTGTAAGTGTTAGAGTAAGGGTTAGGTTAGGGGTAACTGTTAGGGTAATGGTTAGGGTTAATTTTAGGGTTAGTGTGAGCAAAACGTAAAGGTAAGTATTAGGTTAAGGTTCAGAGCAAGTGTAAGGTTTAGGTTAAGGGTAAGGGTTAATGTAAGGTTCCTGGAAAGGGTTCAGGTAAGGTTTAGGGTTAGAGTTAGGTTAGGGTTAAGTGTTAGGAAAAGGGTAAGTTGTATTTATAAGAATAAGTGTAAGAATAAGGGTATTGGTAATGATAAGGGTGAGGGTTAAGGATAAGATATAAGGATAAGGGTATTTAAATTTTTTAATTCAATTAATTTTAAATTAAAATTTTTTAATTTAATTAATTAATATTTTAATTGCACGAGTTTGCTAGGGTAAGTTTAAGCGTAAGTGTACATTTAAGTGTTGTTGTGTGGTTTATTGTAAGGGTAAGGTTAAGTGTTAGGGTAATGGTTATGGTTAATTATAGGGTTAGGGTGAGAAAAACGTAAGATTAAGTATTAGCTAAAGGTTAAGGGTAAGGTTAATGTTAAGAGTAAGTGTAAGGTTTAGGGTAAGGGTTAGGTTAAGGATAAGTGTTAGGGTAAGGGTAAGGTTAATGGTAACCGTAAGTGTAAAGGTAAGGGTTAGGGTAAAGGTAAGAATAAGGGTATGGGTAATGGTAAGGGTGAGGGTTAGGCTAAGGGTAAGTGTAAGGTTTAGATTTAGGCTAAGGGTAAGTGTAACAGAAAGGGTAAGCTTTACGGTAAGGTTTAAGGGTAAGGGTAAGGGTAAGGGTAAGGGTAAGGGTACGGGTCAGGGTAAGGGTTAGAGTAAGGGTTTGAGTATGGGTAAGGGTAAGGGTTAGGATAAGTGTAAGGGTGCAAGCAAGGATTAGGGCAAGAGTAAGTGTAAGGGTAATAGAAAGGGTTAGGGTAAGTTTAAGGGTAAGGGAAAGTGTTAGGATATGTTTTAGGGGAAGCAGAAGGGTAAGGGTTAGGTTAAGTATAAGGTGAAGGGGAAGATAAGGGGAAGGGTTGGAGTAAGGTATAGGGTAAGGGTAAGGTTATGGTTAAAGGAAAGAGTAAGGGTAAGGAAAAAGTAAAGGTAAGGATTTGGGTAATGGTAAGGGTGAGAAGGGTTAGGGTAAGGGTTACGGTAAGGGTTAGGTAACGCAGTGTACAACCTGGGATGTCACATGCAGAGCTGCATCTGGCAAGGTGAGTGAGGAACAGATGTAGCAGTTGTTGTGTTGTAGGTCTCACTGTTCCTCTAAGCATCCCCTCTTTGTCTTTTAGAGGTGTTGTAGCTGTTTGAAGAGGGTAGACTGAAGCATCTGCCTCGGGGGCTGGCAAGCGGCAGAGGTAAGGGAGCAGATGAGAGTAACTTACCTAGTTGTGCTGTGTCTTTGGATGCTGCATCGGCCTATGCGTTTCTTTTTCTTTCACAGGTGTCTCGCACAGGCTCAAAGGAGCAAACTGCACTCTGAAGAGCTGTGTAAGAAGAGGGGCTGGTCATGAGCTGGGTTGGAGCAGAACGACCAAGTAGCACAAGGTGACTATGAAAGGTGTCCGTCTTGCTTTGCAGGTGCCGTGGCAGGCTCTCCACAGAAGTGGATAAGGATATGAGATAAGGCCAGAGAGCGACAAGGAGCGGCACGTGCAGGGATGGTTTTGAAGCGCTGCGGTGGCTTACTCTTCTGGTCATCAGGTGCCACAGGCAAGGTGGGTTGTAACATCAGTCCTTATATTTGCATGAAAGCAGTTCACTTGAACGCCACAGTGCATCTGAGTAGGGTGTTCTAGCAGAACAAGCTTGTCTGGCACAGCGGTGCCTGATGGCAGTGTGTTTCCTCAGATGAAGAGGTGCCTGAAGCCCCATCCTATCTAGCCTGCACACAATTATCTGAGAATGAAAGCTGCTTTCCAGTAATTCAGAAAGCCAAGTTACATCTCAGCCTTGATCATCTCGGGCTTTTGGGCCTGTCTGTAACATTTGGCACCAGCACTAATACTTTTTTTGGCATATGTTTAGCGTTTGGGGCCTGTGTCTGGGATTTGGGCCCTGTCTCGAACCAGTAGGGCTTTGTCCTGGGTTTTGGAGCCTGCCTCTAGAGTTCAGGGCCTGTGATTAGGCTTTTGGGATCTCTGTCTGGGGACCGGTATCTGGGGGCAAGGGGGGAGCTGCTTGTAGACCCTTGGGGCCAGCATTGAGGGGGTTGAGAGCTGACTCTACACCTTTGGGGCCTGCTTCTGGGGGCGGGGGGGGGGCTTGGGACCTGCGTCTGGGGGAGGGGTGGGAGCTGCTTGTACACCTTTGGGGCCTGCATCTGTGGGGGGTCGGGGCCTGTGTCTAGCGGGCTGGGAACTGCTTGTACAATGTAGGAATCTGTTTCTGCAGGGTGGCTGGGAGCTGTTTGTACAACTTTGGGGCCAGCATCTGGGGGTGGCTGGGAGCTGCCTGTACACTGTAGGGGCCTGTGTTTGTGGGGGGCTTGGGGGCCTCCCTCGGTGGGGGGGGGGGGGAGGGTTGGGAGCTGCTTGTAGAATTTGGGTCCCTGTGTCTGGGGAGGGGGTTGGGGCCTGTGTCTCAGGGGTGTTGGGAACTGGTTGTACACCTTTGGGTCCTGTCTCTGGGGGGGAGCTACTTGTACACTTTTGGGGTCTGTATTTGAGGGGGGTTGGGAGTTGCTCATGCATTCTAGGTGCCTCCCTTTTGAGAAGGGTTGGGGCCTGCATCTGTGCGTGGTTGGGAGCTGGGCTGTTTATACACCTTTGTGGCCTGTGTTTGGGGGGGGGGGTAGGCCTGTGCCTGGGGGAGTTGGGAGGTGCTTGTTCAGTCTAGGAGCCTCCATTTGGGGGTCTTTGGGGCCTCCCTTTGAGGGGGAGGGAGTTGGGAGTTGGTTGTACACCTCCGCATCCCATGTCTTGGGGGGGGGTGGGGGGAGTGGGACCGGTCTCTGAAGGGGCGGGTTGTGAGCTGCTTGTACACCTGTGTCGGGGGCAGGGTAGAGGGGTTGGCGGGGGTCGGGTCCGGGTCTTGGACCAGTGTCTGGGTGGAGTCCAGTTCTTGGGAGGGGGTGGTGGGGTAGGAGCTGCTTGTGGGCAGTTGGAGTCTGCATCTGGCTGTGGTTGGTGCCTGCTTCTGTTGGTAGTTTGGGGCCTGCTTGTAGACTTGTGCAGCCTGGGTTTGGGGGCTTTTCTGTAACGTTTGGGGCCTGCATTTTTGCTTTGGGATGCATCTTGAGCTTTTGAGGCCTAGCAGTAGCATTTGGGGCCTGCATCTGGGGTTTTTCTGTAGCATTTTGGTTGCTTGTTTGTGATTTGGGGCCTGTATCCAGGGTTTTGCCTTTTTTGTAGTTTCCATCTTTGTGTGTGTGTGTTTCGTTGTTGGTTGTCTGGGGTTAGGGGCAGTTTGGGGTTTGGATTAAGGTCAGTGTCATTAGCGTTAGGGGGTTGATAATAAGGGTTAGGGTTGTGGTTAGAGTTGTTAGGTTTAAGGGGAATAAGGATTTCAGGGTAAGGGGATCAAGGTTGTGGGAATAAAAATGTTGTTTTTGCGCAGTTACATCCTGTAGAGGGAAGGAAGGTGGTATTGAGATATGCTTGCAGTGATAAGACAGCTTAACAGTGTGAAATGAGTTCATCTGATTCGTGTCAATATGGAACAATGCTAGGGCCGCATGATATGATGAAAAGTCTGAGAAAACCAGAGTGGTTAATATATATAGTTCTTGTATCTTGCAAAGGAATGGTCCATCAATTCGGGTCAATAGGGGATAAGAGAACAAAGGGGTTTCAGAATAACTGCTAACTATTACAACTGTTGCATGGGACACTATGCAAGTGTCTGCCATCCAGCCAAGATGGCCAAAGGAGAAGGACAAGAGAAAAGCCTGGGAGGAAGACTACGAGCCTTCAGTACGAGTGGCCCCCAGAGGGACCACCGGAGACTGATAGTGCCTGCACCAGTGGGAGGGTTTGGATTCTGGGAACTAATTAGAATAACCCTGCCTTTTGTAGAAGTAGTAATGAATATGTATTAGCCTAGCAGCATAAAAACCAGTCGCTTGATGTAACTTGTGTGTGTCTTGGTGGAGCAGAGACTCCTGGTGCACCGAGCGCTGCTTGCTTACCTCTATTCATTTAATAAATTGTAAATTTCAATTGCAATCCTATTTGGGACCCAGTCATTTATTACAAGTGGGGGCTCGTCCGGGAGGGCTTTGGTTCCTGATTTCTGGTTTGATCTAGGAGAGGCACCCCCACCATTTGGTGGCTGCTCTTTGATTCAGGTCGGAACTAATGGCATCTTAAACCTGAATAAAGGTAAGCAAAGTTTCTGATTCTTTTTTTCAGCTCCCTTGCCAGCTGCAGCACTATATTTTGCCCATAATTGTGTGTGTGAGGATCCGAACGAAGATGACGGAGTCGTAAGCATTTAAAGCGTATACCATTCGGTTGGGTGGGGTTCGGTTGCCTGTGTGTGTAAGAGTGTGACTGAGATGGAACTTAGTTCTGAAGCGATTGTGGAGGTCTTCTAACCACGGTTCCAATCTCCCGCGAGGGACGTGGCCGGTGAAGGACCGAAGGGATTCCTATAGGATTTGTGGGTGTGTGATAGGTCCTTGACCCCCTGCAAGACACTCTTACTAAGGTAACCAAGGGCTGTGGGAATTGCCATAGTAAAATTCCTAGATGGGTCAGACAAAATCGAAGACCAGAGACCAGAAGAAAGGGAGCAAATTACCAGTCATACCACCAGAAAGTCCATTAGGAATAACGATTAGAAATTGGAATGATAGGGACCCCAGAAAAGGAAAAAGTAAATTAAAAATGGTCCAGTATTGTGTGACAGAATGGCCAAAGGAGCCTTTAAGACTACATGTCTTTTGGCCTGTTTTTGGATCCTTTGAAGACTGGATTTGCCAGGCCTTAAATATCCATGTTAATTCAAAGGAAGCTTTTAGCCAGGAAGAAAGTGATTATGCAGGATTATGGATCAGGAGGACTTCACGTCCTTTTCCAGCCTCAATATTTACACTACAAGCAGGTAAGAAATTTGAAGAACAAGAAGAACATGAAAAAGAAGATAAACGTGAGCCGTTGGATAAGCTACCACCTCCATATCCTAACAATCCACTCCCGGCGGCTCCCCCTCCGGTGGCTGTGGTATCGCCACCAGTACCACCGTTGCCCCAGCTTCCACCACCAACAGCACCAGAATTAGACCGACCTCCGGCCGCATGCAGGAGAAGTAGGACGGACGTATCTGAGAGGGCTTCTCTATATCCCTTAAGGGAGGTAACTGGTGTATAACTGGTGCGTGTCTTGGTGGAGCAGAGACTCCCGGCGTACCCAGCACTGTTTGCTTACCTCTATTCATTCAGTGAATTGTAAACTTTGATTGTATTTGGGACTTTTATTTATTATAACAGACAACCTTGTAAAACGCAGACAACCAGAATCCTTACAGCAATTAGGTGGAAATCACGGCGTAAGAAACATTACCACCTCAAAGAGTAAAAACCTCAAAAGAAATGTGACTTGTAACAGGCCAGCAGCTGTGTATTTTCTGTGAAGCACCAGCTAGATTATGAACCTTGAATAGCACAGTTAAAGGGGAAACAGGGGAGGGTCCCGGTCCTCGGCAGAAAAAAAAAGTGTATAAACTGTGTATGGAATTAGTAGGCACCCTCCTGCTTGTGGGACACCCGCCATTGTAATCTCGAATAATAATGCTACTGTACTGAGATCCTCGACTCAGCCTATGCTATTTGCTACAGATTGATTCAGGGTTTTAAGGTTTCAGGGATTGGGCACTAGGGTTGGGTTTCAGGGTAAGGGGTTTCAGGGTTTATGTTTAGGATTTTAAGGTTTTTAGGGTTGGAGTTTTAACGGTTAGGGTTTTAAGGGTTTGGGGGTTAGGGTTTTAAGGGTTTCAGGGTTAGCGTGTTAGGGTATTAGAGTTTTTTGGGTTGTAGTGTTGATATGTTTTTTAGGGTTAGAGTCTTAAGGTTTTATTTTTGGTCAGTTATTTACGGTTAGGGTTTTAAGATCTTTTTTTGTTTTGTTTTGTTTTGTTTTTTCAGGTTAGGTTCTCCAGGTCCAGGGTTTTGAGTATCCTAATTTTGGGGGTTTGGATTTTGAGCATCTTAATTTTGGGGGTTAGGCTTTTGTGTGCCCTAATTTTTTGGGATAGGCTTTCAAGCATCCTAAGTAGTTGGGTTAGGGTTTTGAGCATCTTAATGTTTCCAGGATAGGGTTTTGAGCGTCCTAAGTTTTCTGGATAGAGTTTGGAGCGTCCTAGTGTTTTCGGGATAGGGTTTTGAGCGTCCAAAGTGTTATAAATTGCCCCCTTAATTAATTTTCATAGAGCATTGTATTAATCATAGAAAGGAATTTATTGAGTGAGCAAACATCAAGCAAAACAGCACTGGGCGGCCGGGGAGTCTCAGCTCTGCCAATGGCACGCACCTCACCCCTGCCAGGGTCCCTTTTTATTTATATTTTGCTAATTCCGGGATTACGCAGCACATCCTGGTATATTCTGCGACTGCACGCACTGTTGCTAGGGGGTCGTCTCTGTCCCTCTGGTGGTCGTGAAGATGAAGGCCGTAGTCTTCCTCGGCGTTGTGGTTCAACTTCTTTTATTATTTGGTCATGTTGGCCCAGCGTTAGACAGGAAGGCATGTATGTCGATACACTACTTTAGCAACTTATCAGGAGATGGTTACATGAGCTTTGAAACAGTGTCTTTGAACAAAAGAGGCAACTGAGATGCAGAAGGAGAATGGGTTGGGGGGGGTCTCTTTTTTGTTACGTTAAGCAAAAGAATTTTCATAGTGTCTAGGCAAGCATTATGCAGCTCCTTACTTCAGCAGGGAGCTTTTGCAACTCCCGCTCCTCAAACAGAACTCCTTGTTTTTATAATACAAAAGACAATGAACAAACATTTTTGGTGTATTACCCTAAGTTTTTGGGTTAGGGTTTTTTGCGTCTTAATGTTTTGGGGTTAGGGTTTGGAGCGCCCTAAGTTTTTGGGCTAGGGCTTTGAGCATTCCTAACGTTTTGGGTTGGGTTTGGGTTTTGAGCATCCTAAGATTTTGGGTTAGGGGTTTTAGGCATAGGTCTTCAGGGGTTTAGTGTGGTAAATAGTTTGGGTTAGGTCTGTAGGGGTTTCGAGGTTTTTTGGATGTTCGGGCTTGAGGCTTTTTTTGTAAGGGCGGTGAGGGTTCCAGTGAGTGCTGGGAAATGCAGTTCTCGAGCACTCGGCCTGTGATTGGCCATGCTGGCTGTGCGGGGAATGCTGGTAGGTGTAGTTTTCCGGCACTGGGAGGCCATGTTGTGTGCCCAGAGCATGCCGGGAGATGTAGTTGTCGGGACTCCGGACGTCCGGTAGGCCATGTTGCGTACCCATGGTATGCCGGGAAATGTAGTTTTCGGATTCGGGACTTCCGGGAGGCCATGTTGAATGCCCAGAGCATACCGGGAGATGTAGTTCTCGGGAACTAGGGTTAGGGGCTAGGGCTGGGGCTAGAGTTAGGGTTTCGGGTGAGGGTTGGGGTTGGGGGTTATTGTTAGGGTTAGTGGTTTAGGGTTCGGCTTAGAGGGTTATGGTTAGGGATAGGTTAGGGGTAGGTTTAGAGGGTTAGGGTAAGGGTTAGGGGTTGGGACTGTGGTTAGGCTTAGGGTAAGGGTTAGGGTGAGAGTATTAGGGTTAGGGTTCGGGTTCAGATTAGGGTAAGGGTAAGGGTTAGGGCAAAGGTAAGTGTTAGGGTAAGGCTAAGGGTAAGGCTTAGGGTGAGGATAAGGTTTAGGGAAAGGGTTAGGTTTAGGGTAAGGGTTGGGGTAAGGGTTAGGGTAAGGGTAAGGATTAGGGTTAGGTTTAGGGTAAGAATAAGGGTAAGCTAATGGTTAGGATAAGGGTAAGGGTTAGGGTAAAGGTTTTCATTTGTTAAAGCTGAAACGCAGTATGCAATCTGGGACGTCACAGCCAGAGCTGCCTATGGCAAGGTGAGAGAGGAAAAGATGGAGCAGATGTTCTACTCCTAGTTTTTTCTTTATACGTAAATAAAAGGTTGAGCTAATTCCAGTTGGAAGAGTTCCAATTACTTGCTTGGTCATAATGTCTTTTAATATTGAAAGCTGCAGCAAAAGCATGGGGATTTTTGCTTCTAGAAACACCCTAGTTCTCTTGTCTGCACTATGCATGCTGTTGAGCTAAAACTGATTAAAAAATAAAAAGAAAAATCACACACACACAAAAAAATATGTACAAACGCAGCTGCTGCTGCTCTCTTCCTACTTCCTTGTGCTTTGCCCCTACCCTTCCCAGGTGATTGGGTTTGGGTGCTAGTCGGGGCCAAATGGTATATGAGTCCCAGGCATCCCCTCAGAGAGCTCATTCTGCTTGGGCTGCTCTTTGGGGTGTTTGTTTTTCCTTCGGTCAGTTGCAGGCTTCTTCAGGTGGATGAGAGTTTATGGACTGATGCGTTTGCAAGTAGCGAGGGGTACGCACATCTTTTTGAGGTAACAGCTAGTAGGATCTGTTAGAATAAACTAATGTAGTATTGATGCCTTTATTGCATGCAGTTCTTTATCAGGTGAGTAACTGATGCGAGTAACTGAAGTCAATGTTACTTGGTGTGTTTGCTATGCAGTGCCTGTGCGGACTATTGCACGAGACACAGCTTTCTGACATCTGGCCCAGCAACTACTAAATAAGGGGAGGGGAGAAGCTGAAGAACGACCAAAGGACAAAGCCTGGGAGGAAGACTACGAGCCTTCAGTACGAGCGGCCCCCAGAGGGACCACCGGAGACTGATAACGCCTGCACCAGTGGGAGGGTTTGGATTCTGGGAACTAATTAGAATAACCCTGCCTTTTGTAGAAGTAGTAATGAATATGTATTAGCCTAGCAGCATAAAAAGCAGCCGCCTGATGTATCTTGTGTGCGTCTTGGTGGAGCAGAGACTCCTGGCGCACCCAGCGCTGCTTGCTTTCCTCTATTCATTTAATAAATTGTAAACATTAATTGTAAGCCTATTTGGGACTCGGTCATTTATTACAAGTGGGACCTCCCGATGGGTGGAAGCTGTCGGGATAGCTCGGGATGCTGAGGCGTGGTGCTGCAAGGAGGTTGGTGGTCGGTGGCGCCCTGGGGCAGGCCGAATTGGGAGGGGGCGAGGCGGCGGGTGGTCGGTGGCTTCTGTGGAAAAGGCGCTTGTATGGGGGGCTGCGCGTTCAGAGGAACCTTGACAGGCTGCAGATAGGGGCAGGCAGGAACCTTTTGAAGATCAGGAGAGGGAAATGCCAAGCCCTACCCCTAGGGAGAAACACCTCTGTTCACCAGCACTGGATATCTCGATACTGAATAAGCATTTCTTCATGGAAGGGGTGCTTTACTATTAGAACAGGCTGCCCGGGGAAGTGGTAAGAGACCCGATCCTTAAAAGTATTGAAGAGACATGTGGACATAGCCCGGGAGTCCGGCCTCCGGCAGGGCGGGAGCTGGCTCTTCCGAGCCCCTGTGCTCCGGTCTTGTGCGACGCGTTTGCAAGCAGCACCGGGTGCCGGGTCCGACATCGGACGGTTCGGGGACGGCGATTCCGGGGCCGTCGGCTAGCGGGGGCCGGCTATGTCGTGTCCCGGGGATCCGAATTCAGGGGGCGTGGGGGCCGGCCGTGCAGTGAAGCGGGGGGCTGGCATCCGCCGGCTTCCCAGAGAGCGGGCTTTTGGTCCCGTGCGGTTCGGTGGCCGGCCGTCCCGAAAGCCTGGGCACCGGTCTTGTGCTAGACTCAGTGGGGTCCGGGGCCGAACTCGGCTTGTCGGGGCCGGCGGTCGCGGTGTCCAGGTGTCCCGCCTCGGGCGGCGCGGGGCCGGCTGTCTCTAACAGCTGGGCTCCCAAGAGCTTCTGGGCTCCCAAGCGTCGCCCAAGACCGGATCGCAGAGAATCAGGACGGCCGGCCACACCGCTGCGACTAGCACAAGCGTCTCCCGACAACGGAGCCCAGGGGCTTGCGAGGGTCAGATCCCGCGCCCCGGGATAGACAAACGGGGAGCGCGGGTCGGCCGGCCGCAGCTTCGCACGGGACCGAACCCCCTGTCTCCGGCACGGCCAGACCCCGAGCCGGCAGACAGCAGCCTCCCGCTTCACGGCACAGTCGGCCCCCAACCCGCCCGAGTTCTGATCCCCGGGACACGGGACAGCCGGCCGCGCCGCCCGAGGCCGGACACCTGGAGCCCGGGACCGCCGTCCCTGACAAAGCCAAAGTCGGACCCGGACCCCGCTGCGGCTAGCACACGCGTCGCCCAGGACCGCAGCCCAGGACCTCGGGACGGTCGCATCCCGCGCCTCCGGCAGGAGCTACCCGGGAGGGCAGGACTGCCTTTCGCAGCTCCGCAAGAGACCGAACCTGCTGGATTCCGGGACGGCCAGAGCCCGAGCCGGTGGGCAGCAGCCTCCCGCTTCACGGCTCGGCAGGCACCCACGTCGCCCGACTTCGGACCCACGGGACAGCCGGCACCCGCGCCGCCGGAGGCCGGACACACGGGCCTCGGGATCGTGTCCCCGAGCCTCCCGAGGTCGGACCCTGACCCCGTGTGTTGGGGCTGTCTGAGCTGGAGTCACCTTTTCCCTGCAGCAGCCCGCACAGTGCTGTACTCTGCACTCGTAGCTGGAACAGCACTGATATCACTCCAGTGTTGTGTCTGCATAGTGCTGGCACAGCATCAGGACTCCTTCCAAGCCTCCAAGAGCCAGCAGGCTAGGGGTGGGCAAGTGATGAGGAGGGGACTTTGTCGGGCCAGCTGACCTAAACCAACCAAAGGGATATTCTGTAACACCCCATGTCATAATGCTCGGTTTTCTGGTAATACTTTTCTGTGTGGATATGTTGTATGTAGCCCACTCTCTGTTTTCTTTTTTCCTTTACATCCGATCGGGGAAAATGTTGAAGTCTGTGCTTTTTTTTTTTATCATGTTGTGCTGTAACATACTGGCCTTCAGTTTTGTTTGGTGTTCAAGCCCTGCATTGTTATCCTCCTGGTCTCCTGGAGATTATCTTATTGAAAATATTAAGAATTACAGTGCCTTCTTTTTTGCCCCCAGCAGTCAATCAGTGAATAATATCGGGTGTGGTGCCTTCCACTTTTCTCCCTGTGGGCTACTTACAGCAGCCTTTCAGTATCTTGGATACCCCTGGTGAGATATTATCGTCCTATTACTAGGTCTAGTGCTTGTCTTCTTCCCCAAGGCAAAGCAGTTTATTAAGAATATTATCCAAGGACCTGTCCCCAGACAAAGTTGTGGGTGGCAAGGTGTGTGGGGGGATTTGGGCAGGTACCTATCACGGTTTTCTCCTCCAATGGTTCTAAATTTCACCCCTGAACAAGTACAAAGCCCAAGAAAACTGGTAGAATGTTTGAAAGATGTATGCCCTGACCCTGGCAATACTAGAGAACTCCACTAGCTGGCTGCACTCTGCTGGGGTCTGGCTTACGCCTATCAGATGTCAATTAACATTGCCCAGCACCCTCAAGGGGATAGGGAGGTTCTTGAATTTGATGATGAGACAGCACACACTGTGACCACCCCAGAGGACCGACCATCTTTGGTATCAGTCGCCCCTGTAGTAAAGACAAAACAGTGGAAACGGAGATCAGGTCGTTTAGTAAGGGAAGGAGCGCCTCCTATGGATGAGGGAGAAGAGGAAAAGGCAAGCGGCTCTAAAGCAGCGTTATCACGGCAACATCACGACGAAGAGACTGAAATCATAGATGAATCAGAAACTACTCGGTCTCTATCCTTGAGTGAGCTGCGAGAAATACGAAAAGACTTCAGTCGCCGTCCAGGTGAGCACATCCTCACTTGGCTGCTTCGACGCTGGGATAGTGGGGCCAATACCCAACAGCTAGAAGGCAACGAAGCCAAGCAGCTGGGATCCCTTTCTAGAGAAAGGCTCATTGACAGAGTAATTGGAAGAGAGGCACAAGTTATCAGCCTCTGGAGGCGAATCCTAACAGCTGTGAAAGAAAGGTATGCCCACAAAGAGGGTATTGTCTCCCAAGTAAACAAATGGACCACTATGGATGGATAAGGGACCACTATGGATATGGATAAGATTCCAGCAGCAGCGGGAATTAGCTGTGCTGGAGATGCTTTATAGTGATTTAAACAACGCCCAGGCACCTAAAGACCCCGATGAAGTCCAATGCACAGCGTCCATGTGGCGGAAGTTTGTATGGGCTGCACCCCCAACACATGCCAGCACACTGGCAGTCATGGGTTGGGACGAGGGGATGGGGCCAACTGTGGACAACGTGTCCAATCACCTTCATAAATATGAAGAAAATCTCTCTGCCCCAGTACGGGGCTGCATTTCAGCTGTGGAGAGACTGTCCCAACGGTTAGATGAACACATAGCTTCGTCCTCACCTAGACGGAAAAATCTTTCGGCCTTCAAGCACCAGCAGTCCCCGGCTCAAACAAGGGAGAATCCGGGACGCACACCGCGAGGTACCTTGTGCTTTTATTTACGTGACCACGGGGAAGATATGAGGAAGTGGGACGGTGAACCGACGTCGGCCCTAACTGCTCGGCTACGTGAGCTACGGAAAGATACAGCAGCAACAAAGAGGGCTGTCAGTGCCAGACATGCCAGAACTCCAGTACGAACTAGAGTCAAAGGCAGCCAAGTGGAATGCTACTATCGATACTGCTAATGCATTTTTCTCTATCCGTCTAGCAGCAGCATGCACGCCACAATTTTCTTTCACTTGGAGGGGCATTCAGTACACTTGGAATCGACTGCCCCAGGGGTGGAAACACAGCCCTGCCATCTGCCATGGACTGATCCAGACGACACTGGAACAGGGGAACGCTCCTGAACACCTGCAGTATATCGATGATATCATCGTATGGGGTAACACAGCAGAAGAAGTTTTTGGGAAAGGGAAGACAATAATTCCAATTCTCCTGAAAGCTGGATTTGCCATTAAACAGAATAAGGTCAAGGGACCTGCACAGGAAATCCAGTTCTTGGGGGTAAAAAAGCAGGATGGACATCGCCACATTCCGACGGATGTGATCAACAAAATAACAGTTCTGTCTCCGCCAACCAGCAAAAAAGAAACAGACGCGTTCCTAGGTCTTGTGGGATTTTGGAGAATGCATATGCCAGGCTATAGTCATCTTGTGAGTCCTCTATATTGAGTGACTCGAAAGAGGAACTGACCATTGAGGCCATCACACAGGTTACCCATCAGTGTGAGACCTGTGCTGCAATCAAACGAGCCATGAGGGTAAAGTCTCCCTGGAATAGGGCAGATGGCTTGGATTTCGATCTGGTGAGGCCTGGCATCGGACCACTTCCACAAACCCGCCAAGGCAAACGGTACATACTCACCATGGAAGAAGCAACTACTGGGTGGCTGGAAACATACCCTGTAAACCATGCCATGGCCCGAAACACTATCTTGGGCCTGGAAAGACAAGTGCTGTGGCAACATGGTCCACCAGAAAGAATTGAGTCCGACAATGGGAATCACCTCCGAAACAATTTGATCACTTCCTGGGCCAAGAAACATGGCATTGAATGGGTGTATTACATCCCTTATCACCCACAAGCCTCTGGGAAGGTTGAGAGGTACAATGGACTGTTAAAAACTATGCTGCGAGCATTGCGTGCTGCGACATGGAAACATTGGGATATAAATCTACCAGAGGCCACTTGGCTAGTTAACAACAGGGGGTCTGAAAGCCGTGCTGGTCCTGCTGAAACAAAACCCGTACACACTGTGGGAGAAGCTACAGTCCCTGTAGTGCATGTGGGGAAGTGGATGGGGAAGGCGGTGTGGTTTTCCCCTGCCATGGGAAAAGGCAAACCCACTCGTGGGATTGTCTTTGCCCAAGGTCCAGGGTATACCTGGTGGGTGATGCAGAAAGATGGGGATATCAAGTGTGTGCCTCAAGGAGATTTAACACTGGGAGAAAATTAATCTTAAAGAGAAGTACAGACATAAAAATGCTTCAATGGACAGAAAACTATGGTGATGAGACCATCTATATACTAAACTGACCTAATTGTGACACAAATGTTATGGAATAAGGGGTGGAAGTTGTGTTGGGTCTGTCTGAGCTGGAGAGTCACCTTTTCCCTGCAGCAGCCCGCACAGTGCTGCACTCTGCACTCGTAGCTGGAACAACACTGAAATCACTCCAGTGTTGTGTCTATTGCTGCATAGTGCTGGCACAGCATCAGGACTCCTTCCAAGTCCACAAGAGCCAGGAACGGGTGCCGGCTGTCCCGTGTCCCGTGGGTCCGAACTCGGGCTGCGTGGGGTCCGGCCATCACGCTTCCCAGGGCTCCGGTCTTTGGCGACGCATGTGTCAACCGCACCGGGTTCCCGGTCCGACCTCGGGCGGCGCGGGGCTGGCTGATCCTATAATCTGGGCTCCGGTCTTTGCGATGCGTGTGCTGGACGCACCGGAGACCGTGTGTGACTTCGTGCGGTTCGGGGACGGCGATGCCGAGGCCCGTGTGTCCGGCCTCCGGCGGCGCGGGTGCCGGCTGTCCCGTGGGTCCGAAGTCGGGCGACGTGGGTGCCTGCCGAGCCGTGAAGCGGGAGGCTGCTGTCTGCCGGCTCGGGGTCTGGCCGTGCCGGAGACAGGGGGTTCGGTCCCGTGCGAAGCTGCGGCCGGCCGACCCGCGCTCCCCGTTTGTCTATCCCGGGGCGCGGGATCTGACCCTCGCAAGCCCCTGGGCTCCGTTGTCGGGAGACGCTTGTGCTAGTCGCAGCGGTGTGGCCGGCCGTCCTGATTCTCTGCGATCCGGTCTTGGGCGACGCTTGGGAGCCCAGAAGCTCTTGGGAGCCCAGCTGTTAGAGACAGCCGGCCCCGCGCCGCCCGAGGCGGGACACCTGGACACCGCGACCGCCGGCCCCGACAAGCCGAGTTCGGCCCCGGACCCCACTGAGTCTAGCACAAGACCGGTGCCCAGGCTTTCGGGACGGCCGGCCACCGAACCGCACGGGACCAAAAGCCCGCTCTCTGGGAAGCCGGCGGATGCCAGCCCCCCGCTTTTCTGCACGGCCGGCCCCCACGCCCCCTGAATTCGGATCCCCGGGACACGACATAGCCGGCCCCCGCTAGCCGACGGCCCCGGAATCGCCGTCCCCGAACCGTCCGATGTCGGACCCGGCACCCGGTGCTGCTTGCAAACGCGTCGCACAAGACCGGAGCACAGGGGCTCGGAAGAGCCAGCTCCCGCCCTGCCGGAGGCCGGACTCCCGGGCTATGTCCACATGTCTCTTCAATACTTTTAAGGATCGGGTCTCTTACCACTTCCCCGGGCAGCCTGTTCTAATAGCAAAGCACCCCTTCCATGAAGAAATGCTTATTCAGTATCGAGATATCCAGTGCTGGTAAACAGAGGTGTTTCTCCCTAGGGGTAGGGCTTGGCATTTCCCTCTCCTGATCTTCAAAAGGTTCCTGCCTGCCCCTATCTGCAGCCTGTCAAGGTTCCTCTGAACGCGCAGCCCCCCATACAAGCGCCTTTTCCACAGAAGCCACCGACCACCCGCCACCTCGCCCCCTCCCAATTCGGCCTGCCCCAGGGCGCCACCGACCACCAACCTCCTTGCAGCACCACGCCTCAGCATCCCGAGCTATCCCGACAGCTTCCACCCATCGGGAGGTCCCACTTGTAATAAATGACCGAGTCCCAAATACGATTGCAATTAATGTTTATGATTTTTTAAAGGAATAGAGGTAAGAAAACAGCGCTGGGTGCGCCAGGAGTCTCTGCTCCACCAAGACGCACACAAGTTACATCAGGCGGCTGCTTTTTATGCTGCTAGGCTAATACATATTCATTACTACTTCTACAAAAGGCAGGGTTATTCTAATTAGTTCCCAGAATCCAAACCCTCCCACTGGTGCAGGCGTTATCAGTCTCCGGTGGTCCCTCTGGGGGCCGCTCGTACTGAAGGCTCGTAGTCTTCCTCCCAGGCTTTGTCCTTTGGTCGTTCTTCAGCTTCTCCCCTCCCCTTATTTAGTAGTTGCTGGGCCAGATGTCAGAAAGCTGTGTCTCGTGCAATAGTCCGCACAGGCACTGCATAGCAAACACACCAAGTAACATTGACTTCAGTTACTCGCATCAGTTACTCACCTGATAAAGAACTGCATGCAATAAAGGCATCAATACTACATTAGTTTATTCTAACAGATCCTACTAGCTGTTACCTCAAAAAGATGTGCGTACCCCTCGCTACTTGCAAACGCATCAGTCCATAAACTCTCATCCACCTGAAGAAGCCTGCAACTGACCGAAGGAAAAACAAACACCCCAAAGAGCAGCCCAAGCAGAATGAGCTCTCTGAGGGGATGCCTGGGACTCATATACCATTTGGCCCCGACTAGCACCCAAACCCAATCACCTGGGAAGGGTAGGGGCAAAGCACAAGGAAGTAGGAAGAGAGCAGCAGCAGCTGCGTTTGTACATATTTTTTTGTGTGTGTGTGATTTTTCTTTTTATTTTTTAATCAGTTTTAGCTCAACAGCATGCATAGTGCAGACAAGAGAACTAGGGTGTTTCTAGAAGCAAAAATCCCCATGCTTTTGCTGCAGCTTTCAATATTAAAAGACATTATGACCAAGCAAGTAATTGGAACTCTTCCAACTGGAATTAGCTCAACCTTTTATTTACGTATAAAGAAAAAACTAGGAGTAGAACATCTGCTCCATCTTTTCCTCTCTCACCTTGCCATAGGCAGCTCTGGCTGTGACGTCCCAGATTGCATACTGCGTTTCAGCTTTAACAAATGAAAACCTTTACCCTAACCCTTACCCTTATCCTAACCATTAGCTTACCCTTATTCTTACCCTAAACCTAACCCTAATCCTTACCCTTACCCTAACCCTTACCCCAACCCTTACCCTAAACCTAACCCTTTCCCTAAACCTTATCCTCACCCTAAGCCTTACCCTTAGCCTTACCCTAACACTTACCTTTGCCCTAACCCTTACCCTTACCCTAATCTGAACCCGAACCCTAACCCTAATACTCTCACCCTAACCCTTACCCTAAGCCTAACCACAGTCCCAACCCCTAACCCTTACCCTAACCCTCTAAACCTACCCCTAACCTATCCCTCTAAGCCGAACCCTAAACCACTAACCCTAACAATAACCCCCAACCCCAACCCTCACCCGAAACCCTAACTCTAGCCCCAGCCCTAGCCCCTAACCCTAGTTCCCGAGAACTACATCTCCCGGTATGCTCTGGGCATTCAACATGGCCTCCCGGAAGTCCCGAATCCGACAACTACATTTCCCGGCATACCATGGGTACGCAACATGGCCTCCCGGACGTCCGGAGTCCCGACAACTACATCTCCCGGCATGCTCTGGGCACACAACATGGCCTCCCAGTGCCGGAAAACTACACCTACCAGCATTCCCCGCACAGCCAGCATGGCCAATCACAGGCCGAGTGCTCGAGAACTGCATTTACCAGCACTCACTGGAACCCTCACCGCCCTTACAAAAAAAGCCTCAAGCCCGAACATCCAAAAAACCTCGAAACCCCTACAGACCTAACCCAAACTATTTACCACACTAAACCCCTGAAGACCTATGCCTAAAACCCCTAACCCAAAATCTTAGGATGCTCAAAACCCAAACCCAACCCAAAACGTTAGGAATGCTCAAAGCCCTAGCCCAAAAACTTAGGGCGCTCCAAACCCTAACCCCAAAACATTAAGACGCAAAAAACCCTAACCCAAAAACTTAGGGTAATACACCAAAAATGTTTGTTCATTGTCTTTTGTATTATAAAAACAAGGAGTTCTGTTTGAGGAGCGGGAGTTGCAAAAGCTCCCTGCTGAAGTAAGGAGCTGCATAATGCTTGCCTAGACACTATGAAAATTCTTTTGCTTAATTTTCTTTTTAAAGAGATTTAAATTCTTAAAAATTCTTTTGCGCGCAACAGTGCGCGCAGTCGCAGAATATACCAGGATGTGCTGCGTAATCCTGGAAT